>NW_003546246.1:764071-771255 GCF_000090795.2 Amphimedon queenslandica | reverse complement strand
TCCTTCTATTATAGTAAATGGGTTTCAAGCCAGTGGACTGCCACAATCTATTGATTCAGGCTCACCTTACCTTGGTGAAGAGTCTCCCACAGATTCTGAAAGCAGTGATGATATCTGTGATTTATCTGATGATGATCTGATCAGTAATACAGAATCTACCGAGCCTCTTATTGAGACTGATCATGATTGTGATCATAGTTCTGAGAGTAAAGCTAGCAACATATCTTTTGACGCTAAAATAATTGACTAACTGAGTTATAATTGAGTGAAATAACATTGTAAGTGATTATGAGTAAGATAGTTATAGCTACTATTATTGTATTATACAAAATAATATACTTAATCATAGTCTCGCTTGCCAGACCATTCCTCAGCCAACAGTCAAAATTTTGGTGGACTATACGCTGGGGAATGGCCTGCTAACCTAAAGCAGTTTGTTTATATGACACGTTCTTCAATGAGTCGTTTACATGTAATGACATCTGCTTGCTTTCCACTCAAGACTAGGTGCCAAGGAATTTCTAGCCCTCCTTGTGGAAGATCTGATGAATGTCTTCTGTCACCTGTGACTATGCATTTGATTGAACCGCCACATCTTATAAACAAAGAGCAAACATGAGCTATTTTTTGTGGTAGGTGACCAACTACTGTAGTGTCACTAGGTTTTGTGACACAAACAGCATATATATTAATCATGTCGGATGGCTCTCTACTGGACTCTAGTATATCTCCAATACATGGTGTCCAGATATCTTTGTATACGCCATTCTGATTTTTATAAAACAAAAGCAACGTATTCATACCATTACCATCATCATTGACTCACAATCCAATTAATAAATTTCATTTTTTTAAAGGTATAATGGACATGTTATTCAGTATAATACTCAGTATAATATAAATGTATAATATATAGTATAATAATACAGTATACTATTTTACTCAGTTCACATTTGCCCATGTGCCACAGAAAATTTAGAAGAGTTCATAAGATAGACAGGTTTCTTTTCCACCGTGGATATGAATGTTATAATGTTGGTCCTCAAGGTGATAGCCCTCCTCTTCCTCACATCCCATCTAACCCATTTCAGACTTCTACTCACTATTTGAGTAAGCCCTTTGAGACTGAAACTCAATTGAACCCATTTCAGACCCTGACACAGCATTCACTAAGCAACCCATTCCAGGCTCCTGAACCTTCTCCAGGTCAAAATGAACTGACCGTTCTTACTGTTTCTCCATTTACACCCGAGCCTATTGATTTATCTCTAACTGGAGTAATGTGGAACATTTTGGGGGTGAGCCTGAGCCTAGAATGTTATGCAATTTGAACAATGCTATGTATGAAATGTTGAGGGGTAAAGTTTAATACTGAGTGTAATTTTATTATATTTTGAAAAAAGAAATTTCTTTCAACAACAATTGATCATTAAAAAAATTAGTTTTTAACGACCTGAGGGCGAAGCCCCCAGGTTGTTCCTATAATTGAATTCACCATCGCGCTATGTATATATATATATATATTTATTTGTATGTCCACACTTACATTTCTTCTATACACGTTGTATTGGAGAAATAACAAGCCTTAGCAAGCACATGCCCACTCTCCTTTACGTGAGTGGGTGTGGTCATGGCAAACAAAATGGCGGCTTACACTTGGGACAAAGTTAAAAGCTTTTTAACAGCAAGGGAACATAGAGATACTGTCTAAAGACTTCTCTAGAAGCATTAGAAGGTAGAGAGAACCTCTGTATGTCTTAATAATGACCAAGTTGTACTTGCAAGGTGGTGAAATCAATTATAGGAATATTTTTTACCCTGTTACGCTTGTTTAAAAATGAAATTAGTTTGAACAATTATTAATCATTGTAAACGTTCGAATGATGAAGCTTACTATTGAATTGATTCAACTTTTTGAACGATATTGTTGGAGTCATAAGTGATGCTGAGACGATCGATATTGAAAAGCTGCTCTTCGACTGAATCTCCAACAGAATCATTCAGTATTGCTTTCAGCTGGTTATTGAAGGCAGTTAACTGCCACTTCTTGTTACATGTCCAGAAATTGCAATGCAAGGAGTGGTCACATTAATTTAATGATATTCATTGATGTCACCATGGCAACAAGTACTGGTGGAGCATAAGATGGTTCAGTGCCAGTCTTTGAGGCAAAATAACTTGTGTCTAGTGTAAGGTTGTGACTTCATGACACTGTGAAAGCATTCTATGATTCTTATAAGTGAAGTGCAGGGACTATTTTCATCTTATTCTGATGTTTTGACGGCAAGCATGACTAACTGTGTCTGGCTTGATAAACATTTGACAGAAAAGTGTGTAGTATTGGATAGTGAGAAGCAGCTTTAGTATTCTTAGATTGCTTTTACATGTACTGTCATCCTCATAACAAGTCAATGGATGACCATTCTTTTGTGGATCATGCTCATTTGGGCAACCTGTGTCTACGTCTCTCAAAATTTTTCAAAATTCCTTAGCAGGTTTACTGAATGCTTCTTTTAAATCTTTGATTGTTTCGATTTGAAAATCTGTCAGTAGTTTACAATTGTCAGTACATGCTATGTTTACAGTTCTTTTTTTAACCCATTCCCACTGTCTACATCATTTTTATTTTTTGTGTTGCTAGTAACAACATTATCATTTTGTACATCTTTTTTGCATCTTTGCTTAAAATTTCTTCATCATCGTCATTAAAACAACCGTCGATAAGTTTTACTAAAACGTCATCGCCTAAAATTAAACTGTCATTATTGACAGTTGATGGGGCATCTTTATAGCAAGCTTGGTGAAAGTGTGGCTCACAACTGGGCACGTGATATAAAACACCAAATTCCCCATGCCAATGTATGTATTACTATTAACTTTTTTAATTACCCCAAGAAGTATTACAGCAAAATGTCTGCATATATTTAATATTACAGTAACAAGTCTCCTAGCTGCAATTAAATTAATACCAGACAGCAATTGGCAAGGACTTGTCAATATTAATAGCAACTTTCAATTGCTTTTTACTCCTTTCTTTTTACCAAGTTTTTGTCTAATTATTGCTATGTATCTGTTTCTTATATCATTTTTTGGTTTGGCTAGATTGTATCTGGCTCTTCTGTTTTGTCTTAATTTCAGAAAATTTTTTAATGATATTCCACATTCTTTTGTCTCTTTTGCAATATTTTTGCAATGATTTTAGATCTCTTCTTTGCTGATACACTTCTTGGTGGATTTAAGTTACACTTTATTCTATAATTCTGTCTTAGCTTGGCATTTTTTTGTGTTAGCCACAGCAGCATAACACTTTCTAGCATTATTTTTTATTTGCTGGCTGTGAGAGGCGTAATACTTATTCATATTTTTTTCCTTTGTTCTAAATTAGAAGCATATTTATCCTTAAAACCTTGTAATCTCTCTTGATTAGCAATATAATTCTCTTTAAATGCCCCTAATCTCTCTTCACGATTAGCATTATAATTATCTTTAGCTGCATCTAATCTCTCTTCACAATTAGCAATGTAATTATTTTTAAATGCATCTAATCTCTTTCACAATTAGGAATACAATTATTTTTAGTGGCATCAAATCTCTCTTCACAATTAGCAATGTAATTACCTTTAAATGCATCTAATCTCTCTTCACAATTAGCAATATAATTATGTTTAGCTGCATTTAATCTTTCTTCATGATTAGCTATATAATTATCTTTATATGCATCTAATTTCTCTTTACGATAATTATTTTTAAAGGCCTCTAAACTCTCTTCCTGATTAACCATATAATTATCTTTAAAGGCTTGTAGTCTCTCTTCATGATTAGCAAAATAATTATCTTTAAATGCCTTCCATCTCTCTTTATGATGAGAAGCATGATACTTTTTCAAGTAATCTGATACTTTCTGTTTATTTTTGGTCTGATATTTTTTTGACTTGGCTAGGCTTTCATCATGATTTTTATAGTAATTTTGCTTTGATCTCTCCTTTTATTATTAATTGTTTATCCCTGACAGTTGTGTCATCTTCATGAGTAGTAGCAGCTTCAATCTGTGTTATCACACAACTCTGGTGGGTTATGATCCCACACAGACCAATCATTACATTCTGGGGGGTCAAAAAGAACTAAAGGGTTTGTGTCATCCGCAGCAGAAGGTGCTACATACTCTACGACATCACAAAACTCTACGTATGGTCAGATACAGAGCCAGAAATTACTTCCTTCTCTGTAGCATCATCGCACAACCCTTCATTAAGGACGCCATCACTGCATTCTACACTAGCATTGGAACCTAATACAGGCTCTTCAGTGCTGTCGTGCCTTTCATCAACACAACACTTTGCTTTAGCCCTAGCGCGTTTTTCTTTCATCAATTTTCTAAGCTTTTTAGCAGATGCTTTTCCCCTTAAGTTAGGCATGACTTATAACAGCTATATATATATATATATGTATATATATATATATGTATATATATATATATACAGTAAGAGAAAATCAACGTGTTGTTAAAGTCAATTTTCAGTTGTAATTATCAATAACTTGATTACTATTCTCAATTATAGTAATATTTTTAGAAATCTTGTTAATGACCAACAGCACTTTAAGATTAATTCAAGATCAGCTTAAACAGTTTCACTTTCAAGATCAGTCACTAAGAGTAGCACTGTCCACCATAAGATGTCCAAATCACACCCTTTGTAGCCACGCCCAATTCAATAATTATAATAATAATAACATTGTGAATACAAGTTATAGATGATATACAACACAGTAAAATTTGGGCAGATAAGAAGAGTGTTCTTTTAATTGCTGAAGGTTACCTGTATTAAACATCATGCATCAATAACTAAAGAAAACAATTTTACCTACCTTGACTCTTTCATTTTAAAATTTTACATCCAATTAATTAAAGCTGCAGATCTGAGAATGTGCAACCGCACCTAAAATTTGAGCACATGCTTTTTTAATTACCAAAATGGCAGAACGTAGCTAAGATGGTATAATCCAGCAGTCATTGTATCACTTTTTCCTTTCTTAAAGATTTGTTTGATGGGACATGGACCTGCGCATTGACTTTTGGAGTAGATTGGTGTAAGAATTATCCTTGTAGCATCAACTAATACCAAGATACACACTAACAACTGGATTGACAGGACTTGATGATGATGAAGATGAAGATGAAGATGAAGATGAAAAGTGGTGGTTAAACAAAACGGACTGTTCGCCGATTTCTAACTATTTGCTTAGACAAGGTCTAGAGCGACTCTAGTTGTACCATTGGAGTCCTCTGGTCAAGATAAGGTCCTCTCTAAAGTCTGGTAAGCATAGGAGCTCGTTTTCCCAGTATAGCATGGCTGCAAATGTCGTGGCAGCCATTTCGTATCGGGGTGAATCCTACTTAGTAATGCTACTGCGTTACTAATTACATGATATTTATAATATACTTCTGGCCTTTAGGTGTAGAATGTCGTTATAATGGAAAGTCAGGTAACTGCTTTAACGTTTAATGAATGCAGTTATTTACTTTAATTTAACAGCTGTACGAAATAGTGACAAAGAAAATTTAGGTACCTCCTTTGTTCACATTTTACGTAACTATTTTGAAGTTTCAGAAGTCATGGTTTTAGAGACATCAGATAGTACCTTTAATTTTTTTTAATTGTATTGTGTTATTATGGTTTTAGAAGATCATGAGGCAAAGTCTGTTGAGACTTTAGAACCAACAAAGATTGATCATGATTTAGGTATATAAGTACAGTAATTCATGTAAAACATTTATAATAGTTGATGTACCAAAGTATGTTGTAAATGATGAAGAGCCACTTAAAACATCTAGAAAAGATGCAGGTATAACCATTGTTTTCGTTAAAATATGTATATAATTATCACAGATTATGTAGCAAAGAGTGATAAAGAAATGTCAGGTACGAAATTTTCTTTGTAAGTATAAATACAGTTTTTGAAGTTTTCATAAATACCATTATGTCTGATGCTGATGAAAAGGAAAAAGCAGGTTAATAACTACATCTATAATACACTTTCAATATGTTTCATTTATTATAGAGGAAGAATTACCAGAAGAATACAGCACTGATGAGTTAATGGAAACAAAAGTTAAAATAGGCGTAATATGGCATTATTTTAATTGGTATTATGATGCATAATTGTATTGGAATTGTCAAAGAGTAGTGCTGAGCCTGTTGTTATGTTTGCCTTTGGTGTTCATTTTATTAAGGAAGTATCCAGAACTGAACTTTGCTCAGCTGCAAAATCATTACTCTCAAAGGAGCTTAAGAAAAGTCTGGTCAAGGCAGAGGTATCAGAATTTATCACTCCCTTGGCTTAAGGCATTTCTGGAAAGAAATAGAGTGAAGGTAAAAAGTGGTTCTTATGACAATTTGAAAAGAAATGATGTAGTGAAAATTGAAACTTTCTGACTTGCAATGTATTTTGACTTTAATTCGAAGTTACAGTTGACTTTGACAAT
The DNA here is from genome assembly GCF_000090795.2 of Amphimedon queenslandica. Taxonomy (NCBI): domain Eukaryota; kingdom Metazoa; phylum Porifera; class Demospongiae; order Haplosclerida; family Niphatidae; genus Amphimedon; species Amphimedon queenslandica. The sequence continues at coordinate 764,771 of NW_003546246.1, read as the reverse complement.
GTATTTTGCTATTTACACATTTTTGGTAAAGTGCTTCAAAAATTATAAAATAATTTTTACAGTAAGGTAGGGTCCGCAACTTGAAAAATGAAGTTCAGCAAAACAAAAACTTATATCAATGTGTTGTACTTTTTATCCTGATTATAAATCTGCAAGAATTTTTAAAAATGAATCATCTGTTAAGTAGAAAATTCCAATAGTTTTAAAAAGTTGGGCACAGTTTCATGAGGGTTAATTTAAAACTCCGCCCTTCTCTACCCAAAAGGTGTGAGTACTCTGGCCAGTTGCTTAGGACACTTTGAGAGGGTCTATACTTTGTTGTAAGTCACTATAGATAAGTGACAAGTGGATAGCTCTGTATTTACTACAGTGTTAATTTTATTGGGTGTTTGTGGCAGCCATGGCTTGGTGTCTTGTCATGATTGTATCTCCATGTAGCTATAGCAAGGATGATTCCTCATATTGTTTTTAGATAGAGGGGTGTTTGAATATTATAGGGATATACTTATAAAAAAATGGGAACTGTCTAGCCATCTAAGTGAAGCAGTGATAATTTGGGTGTCATAGACACTTCCGATATGGCTTGTTTTTGCTGGCTTTATGGCTTGATATGTAATGATAGCAACTTTGTTTTTTAGGAATTGTAAGCTCTAGTTATGGCTGCAGCTCCTAAAAAGGCAAAACCACACAAAAAGTCACA
>NW_003546246.1:757788-761104 GCF_000090795.2 Amphimedon queenslandica | reverse complement strand
GTAGAATTATCCTTGTAGCACCAACTGATACTGAGATACACACCGACAACTGGATTGACAGGACTTGATGATGAAGATGAAGATGATGAAGATGAAAAAAGGTGGCTGAACAAAACGGCCGATTCGCCGATTTTTGAATTTTCGCTTAGACGAGGTCTAGAGCCACGCTAGTGGTACCATTGGAGTCCTCTGGTCAAGATAAGGTCCTCTATAAAGTCTGGTAAGCATAGGAGCTCGTTTTCCCGGTATAGCAAGGCTGCAAAAGTCGTGGCAGCCATTTTGTTTGGGGGTGAATCCTACTTAGTAACGCTACCGCGTTACTAATATGAGGAATCATCCTTGCTATAGCTACATGGAGATACAATCATGACAAGACACCAAGCCATGCTGCCACAAACACCCAATAAAATTAACACTGTAGTAAATACAAAGCTATCCACTTGTCACTTATCTATAGTGACTTACAACAAAGTATAGACCCTCTCAAAGTGTCCTAAGCAACTGGCCAGAGTACTCACACCTTTTGGGTAGAGAAGGGCGGAGTTTTAAATTAACCCTCATGAAACTGTGCCCAACTTTTTCAAACTATTGGAATTTTCTACTTCACAGATGATTCATTTTTAAAAATTTTTGCAGATTTATAATCAGGATAAAAAGTAGAACACATTGATATAAGTAAGTTTTTGTTTTGCTGAACTTCATTTTTCACGTTGCAGACCCTAAGTAAAGGAATTGGTAATTCCAAAGTGGGAACATTAAAGATCCAGTATGGGAAATCTAATTGTTCCAGTATGGTACTAGGTGTTTCCAGAGTTTGGGATAGGATGACTCGTTATGGGAAAGTTCATTTTCCATATTGTGGTTCAACTAAATTCCTTAGTGGGAATTACTGCAGGACAATGTATCCAAGTATGAATTTCATTCCAGGGTGGAATGTAAGCTGGAAAGAACTAATTTCCAACAATGGGATACGTGGTCTCCAGAATGGGAATTCATTGCCAGAGTATTAATTATTAGCATGGGTTTACACTGGAAATTTCAATATCCAGTATTGGAATTTATGATATTTTCCATTGTTGTAATATGTGACCATAATTGACAAAAGGTACCTTATGGCGGGTAGTGAAATTTGTCTTTCTAGCCTAAGAAATCCAACTTCCTGAGCCCCATTTATCATAAAATTACTCCACAGGATACAAAAAGTTACCATGAAACTTTTAGAAACAATGATTGTCTAACAAAGCACTCACAGGTTGATATTTGCCATTATTAAGATCAATTTTAAAATCCGCCATAAGGGCCCTTTTGTCAATTATGGTCACATATGTTCCACAATCCCAATGATGGAAATGTGCATGGGAATAACTAGATTCCCATGTATTTTCCCAATAATGATTCCAACATAGTTTTTCCTGTGTACACCAATGCAGTTGCATGTAAGGCATCAGATTATTGTGTCTATAACTGATTAATGCCCTAATGCAGCAAAGGTTTAGTGACTGATACTTTGGTGAAACTTGCAGACACTTACAATAATATAAATTATTGGTTAAACCAGATTAAGATTAAGAACTAGCTAGCTCTTGTATTCAGACTAATATTGTGAAATACCATAGTTACCATTTTTGTAAAAAATTTTCTATACATTAATTTCGAATAAGATTTTTTTGTCTCATTCTAAACGTTCTTGGCATCTCTCTTTGTCCTGCCAGCTATATCTATTAGCATCTTGTTAGCTGCCCTAACATTCATTGGTCCACAGAGCAAGACACTATCAATACTTCTTGTTTTTGGCTGCAGACTTACTTATTTGATCATCTATCAACACTCATGGCCAGTCAAGACGAAATAACAACTCTACCTCATTCGTTACATAAGAGAGGAGTGATACGTCGCTCAATTACATGCCTTCAAGGAACTGGATGATTTGAGTAATCTTCCCTCTACCACTGGTCAAGCTGAACAGATAGCGGCTAAACTTCATAAGCTCGATGCTGAGTTCAAAGATTTACATTTACAGATTGTTGATGTAACTGAAGAAGGGGATGACCTTGAGCGTGAGCAGGGCATGCTAGATGAGCATGATGATTGAATCTCTGATTTTAAGTTGCGTGTGAGTGAAGTATGTACAGCCAGCAGTACTTGAACGCCCGTTGATGCGCCTGAGAAGGTGATCATCTCCCGAAAACTATCACATTTAGAGAAGAATTTAATTGCTGCTCATACTACAATTACTAGTCCTCGCTTTTTGAGCAATATTGAGAACAAATATCTGAATACAAGTCTGAGCTAGCCCAGCTTTATGAAGAGATGTTGATCAACAGTTTCACAGAAGATAATGCATTATTTCAGCTCCACTTGGTTCTAGAAGACACTTTCAGTGTTCTCATCTTATTCGTTAATACTTCAACTCAGCTGAAGTCACTACTACTACTACTTCTACACCTGTTCTAGGAAGTACTGGATTGAAAATACCCAAACTTGATGTTCCTACATTAAATGGAGACATACTCAACTGGAAACCACTCTGAGAAACAATTTGACATATTGATTCACAGTCGCACAACACTCTCTAATGCTGAGAAGCTTACAAAATGCACTAAAGGATGGCCCCACTAAGGCCAGTATTGAAGGGCTGTCCTGTTCTGGTGATGTGAAGCATATATTAGATGCTCCATGTCTCAAAGAGGGAAACGGAAAGGGTTACGTAGACTACATGACCAAGTACAGCAACATCTTCCAGCTCTTAAATCTCTGGGTCATGTGCCTTCTGCTGCCGTTATTACTTCTGTTCTTGAGCTTAAACTTGATACCACTACAATGTTTGAGTGGCAGAGACACAGCCAAGATGAAAGCCATGTACCACACTATGAGAAGCTAATGGACTTCATCGATCAAAGAGCTCAAGCTTCTGTGGTGTACTCTCAACCATACAAGAAAAACGACTCGTTACCGCTAACCAAGAAGTATTTACCAAAGCAAGTACCCTCGTTCCCTACGACTGCTACGAATTCATCAAGTGATTGTGTTCTCTGCAAGTCAGAAAAACATCCTCACTATATCTGTACAAAATTTAAGGAAATATCATATGATAAGAAAGGTGTTCTGAAGGTAAATAACTTGTGCATTAATTGTTTGTCCTCTGGACACCAGATGAAGCATTGTCAATCTATTCACCATTGTATGAGGTATCAGAAAACACACCACACTTTATTACATTTTGATAATGTTACTACACCAGTTTCTGACGAAGTGTCTACTAACACAGCCATAAAACTAAAAACTAATTGTTTACTAATGACATGTTATTGTGTAC
>NW_003546246.1:755180-757778 GCF_000090795.2 Amphimedon queenslandica | reverse complement strand
TAGACAATTTCAATCAATTTGTGTATGGGGCATTACTGGTCTGTCAAAAGAGACACCAAATAGACACATATCAAATCTTATTGTTTCTCCCATCAGTGATCCCAATAAGGGAATAAATATCACTGCCATAGTAGTGCCAAGAGTCACGTGATTTGCCAACACAGCCTGTACTTTTTGATGATAAAAGGAAACACTTATCTGATTTGAAATTATCTGATCCCAACTTTGGCATACCAAGTCAAGTTGATGCTCTATTGGGAGTAGATATATTCATTAAATCTCTATTGCCAGGGCGTCCATCAGGCTCTGAAGCCTAGCGTGACTAGCTATCAAGTGTCTGTCTCATCTGTTGATGATATACTTTTAAAGTTCTGGGAAATCGTGGAGGCCCGAAATAGTGATGCCACCCTTTCCCTTGAAGAACGTACAGTGTTAAGTCACTTTCAAATGACACATTCACGCAGCCCAGAAGGGAGGTTTATTGTTACTTTACCTAAAAAACCAATTGCAAAATCAATTGGTGAATCCCGTTCTCAAGCTGTTAGGTGTTTTCTTTCCTTGGAGCTTTCTTTAATGGGAAAATTTATTTTTGATGAAGTTCATAGCATTATAAAAAAATATTTCTGCCTTAATCATGCACAGCCTGTTCCATATGAATCAATAGACAAACCACAGTGCCAGGTTTTTTACTGTCCCATACATGTTGTTTATAAGGAGTCAAGCACAACAACTAAGATGAGGCCTGTGTTTGATGCATCTGCTAAGTCAGAAACTGGTATATCACTGAATGATACATTATTTGTTGGTCCTACAGTCCATCCAACTCTAGTTGATGTTTTACTGAGATTTCGATTACATAGAATAGCTCTCACAACTGATGTCACAAAAATGTATAGAGCTATACAATTAGCAGATATTGATAAAGATCTTCATAGATATGTTTGGCATTCTAATCCAGAAGACACTCTTTCAGATTACCGCATAACTTGTGTTACTTTTGGAATATCAGATTCTTCATTTGCTGCCAATGTGACTCTAAAGCAAAATGCAATAGACTGGGCTCACAAATATCCTCTAGCAGCTAAAGCAGTAAAGCAGTCATTCTACATTGACGATGACCTAACTGGTGCTGATACTGTTTATGAAGCCATTAGTCTCCATTATGAATTACAGCAACTAATTTCTTGTGGTGAGTTTCATCTTCGAAAGTGGAATTCTAGTCACTCTACAGTTCAGTTACAATTATCAGCACACTGTTATTATTATCACTATTATTTACATTATTATTATTATCATTATTATTATTATTATCTGCATTATTATTATTATCTGCATTATTATTATTATTTTATCTTATTTTTCAGGTACTACAGTGTATCAGTCCTGAGCTGAGAGATGTTCATGAAACTCATCTAATTATTGATGTCATTTCTAGCTACATGAAAACACTTGGACTGGAATGGAATCAAAAGCTAGATCATTTCAGATTCACTTTTACTGATCCTTTAACAAAAAAGTCTATAACCGAGGGTACACTAGTATCTTATGTAGCAAAAGTATCTGATGTTATGGGCTGGTTCTCTCCAACCATTATAAAGGCAAAAATACTATTGCAACACTTATGGGAAGCCAAATTTAAATGGGTTGACTTGGTTCCTTCTTGTGTTCTAGACACATGGATAAGGTGAAAGTCTGAACTTCCTTTACTTGCATAGATATACATTCAGAAGTATTACTTCACAGATAGTGAGCGCCTCATTTCTCTCCAGCTGCATGGTTTTAGCGATGCATCTGAGGATGCATATGCAGCTGTTGTATATCTCCGCTGTGTTGAAGTTAATGACCACATCCATGTGTCCATTGCCTTATCTAAGTCCAGAGTTGCCCCAATGAAGAGGCTAACCATACCCTGTCTAGAGCTATGTGGAGCACAATTGCTTACGCAGTTGTTACATCATACACACGGGTGTTTAATTAATTGAATATGGTACATTTGATGACGTCATATGACACATGAAGAAATATTTAAATTTGCATGACAACACCATAGCAAATGTATATCAATAAACATTTGAGCATGTGACTAAAAGGGGAAAGTCCCTACAGCATTGCTGACTTGATTTTGGCCAAGCCCATGTCTTTAGGTACAAGACGGTACTAAACACGAAGGACTTACTTCAACACCAGGGAGCTTACACTAGCATCTATTACGAAACAGAGCCGTAACTAAACGAAGTATTCTGCTCCAATGGAAAGTTTTTCAAAGCTATTTTCTTATACTAGACTGGAAGGCATGACTTCTTTTTACCGCTCGTGTTGTCTCAGTCAAGGTTACAGTTTTTGTCTTCATGATATGACAATCTCTATCTGGACATTTTACATTTGGTAATTTAAGAGTGTGTGTGTGTGTGCTATAAAATAAATAAAAATATAGTCAATCCATATCAGTTGCTTTTCTTTTTCTATTTTTTGATAATGGTGGCTGTAAAGAAGTGTTAGTTGGCTGAACCTGCAAAAGGTGGTTCTTCAATAGTACCCTCATTCGTTCTACTCTGTCACGCATATTGTTATAGCTACGCTCAATCTAATAAAGTGAGA
>NW_003546246.1:726821-751709 GCF_000090795.2 Amphimedon queenslandica | reverse complement strand
AAAAAAATACAATAATTTGTATGCAAGATAATGGGGTTGGAAAAATTGTAACCTAAGAATGAAATGCATTATAGCTTACTTTGATTGTTACTCTTCAATATGCAATAACACTTTTTATCAAGAAAACTTGTTGTTTTGATAACTGGACAATAGTATGAAGCCTCCTCAAGTCGTCTTCAATAGTTTGAATTATTACAGCTGCTGTGCAGTTGTGTACTATAGATGCTACTTATGCACACTGGCTATAACTAAGTACAGGAAGGTGTTATGTTGTGGTTACATGCTTGTCTCGTGCTATGATGTGGCTTTGTTATGAATATAGTTGAGAAACTATGACACACATAAAAGGAAGCCATTTTTTGGCTTTCAAAACTATTATACCGGAAATACAATATACATTCTAATTAATCAACCGCGTGAGCATGATAAACACCGGTGTACTAGGGGAATCTTTAATTTATCATTATAAAATGTACATGCTTGGACAGATAGTAGTATTGTACTAAACTGGCTAAAAGATAGTCCACGTCGTTTAAGACTTAAGTGGGAAACAGAGTCTCCTCTATTTTTGATTGCATCGCCCCAGATTAGTAGAAACACGTTAATGGTTCAAAGAATCCAGCTGATGCTCCCTCTCAAGGTCTATTCCCATTTTAACTGGTCGGTAACAAGCTTTGGTCGAGTGGACCTGATTGGTTACGAAGACCAGAAGAGGAGTTGCCTAATCCTGAGATTGATGAGAGAAATCAAGATATAGAAGCAAATGAATTGAAGGTTATGTCGTATCAAGCAGATGTTCATATGTTAACACCAGTAATTCCTATAAATCAATAATCTGATTTCAAGATATCGATTGGAGTTACTGGTTGGATTCTCCGATTTATACATCATTGTAAAGCAAAGATCCAAGCTAGAATTAGTATAGACCTCAGTTATTTATCAGTAAAGGAATTCCCTCTTGCTGAAGAGTACTGGATCTCACTATCTCAACAACATCATTTCCTTGAGGATATAGTCTCACTGAAATCACAACAAGCTTTGTCGAAGAATAGCTGCTTATTATCATTGAGACCAATTCTGGATTAACATAATATTCTCAGAGTGGGTGGTCGCATCTCCAATGCTAAACTTCTATTTTCTCAGTGACATCCTATTATTTTACATGGTAAAGACTCTTTCATCATGCGCTCTGAACATCTATGATTGAATCATGCTTGTCCTACACCTCAATCAGTAATCAATATCATGTCATCTGTTTAAGACGAGTGGTATATTCCATTACTCAACAATGTATCACATGTAAGAGGCAGTCCATTAAACCAGAATCTCAACTTAGGGGACAACTACAATTGGAGTGTGTTACCCCAGATTCTATGTTTGAGAACGTTGGTGTGGACTATGCCGGACCTATACAAATTAAGTATGGGTACCTAAGAAAACCTACTCTAGTAAAAACATATGTCTGTGTCTTCATCTCCCTATCAGTCAAAGCAATTCATTTGGAACTTGTTTCTGATTTGAACACTGAAGCTTTCTTGACTTGTCTAAGGTGGTTCATATCATGCCACAGTCATCCCAAATTAATTTGGAGTGACCACAGTACCAACATTGTTGGAGCAGATAATGAACTTAAATACCTACTCATTTTTTAGGAACAAGAATAAACCCAAAGACAAATCTCTTAATTTTGTACTTCAAGGAAGATAGAGTGAAAATTTGTTCCCCAGCATTCACCCCATTTTGAAGGATTGTAGAAGGCTGCAGTAAAGAGTATGAAGAGGATCCTGAAGAAAGTTATTGGAAATGTAATTTTGACATTTGAAGAGTTTTGTACAGTACTGGCTGAAATAGAAGCGTGTTTAAACAGTAGACCACTGACTCCTTTGATGTCTAATGATGATGGAATTGAAGTCCTCACGCCTGAACAGTTCCTCATAGGAAGACCTCTAATGACTCTACCCCAACAGACTCAAACTAAAAAATTATCACTTTTAAAGCATTGCGAATTATGTCAAACACTCGTGGTCCAATTTTGGACAAAATGGTCTGCTGAATACTTTATCTCCCTCAATAGATTTCATAAGCAGGAATATAAATGTCAGTGATATTTTTCTGTTAAAGGAAGATAACACGATTCCTTCTCATTGGCCATTAGCTCGAATAATCGGCACTCGTCCTTGAAACGATGGTCTAGTTAGAGTGGTGATGTTAAAGATCTCAAAGGGAACTTATAAAAGACACATCCGTGAACTGGTTGTCCTATTACCCATTCATTAATAATACTATCCTTAATAATTACATTATGTACCATGCTTTCATTCCATGTATTTGTGTACATGTATTTCATTATTGTGATTAATTTTTTGTAAGACCATCTGATTTTGGCGGGCGGTATGTTCAGACTAATAATGTGAAATACTGCAATTACCCCTATTGATCATTTGTGACCATAATTGACAAAAGGTACCTTATGGCCGGTAGGGAAATTTGTCTTTCAAGCCTAAGAAATCCAACTTCCTGAGCCCCATTTATCATAAAATTACTCCACAGGATGCAAAAAGTTACCATGAAACTTTTAGAAACAATGATTGTCTAACAAAGCACTCACAGGTTGATATTTTCCATTATAACAATCAATTTTAAAATCCGCCATAAGGGCCCTTTTGTCAATTATGGTCACATTTTTGGAAAAAAATTTCTACACATTAATTCAGAATAAGATTTTTTTGCACATTGTAAAAGCTCTTAGCGTCTCTTTGTCCTGCCAGCTATATCTTTTAGCATCTTGTTAGCAGCCCTAAGAAGTAGAATGAAATGCACAAAGTTGCATGTAGATGACGATGTGCAAACATATGAATGAAGTGGCTATAAGACACTGTCACAATAGTTATAAAGACTTATAATTGAAGTGGAGTAATTGTTGAAATGATGCATTGCAGCGAAGGAAAAACTCAAAAATGAAATCAGTTAGTGATCCAGTATATTCAACGCTGAGTTATCATACTCAACGCAGAGTTATCATTCTCAGAGGCTTCGCTGAGGCACAACCATTGGTAGGGCAGAGGTGTGGTAGTAGGCGGCGGGTGAAGCGCTTTGAAAAATTTTTAGCTGGTTCATTAATATTTATAAGGCGCATGGTTATTTATAATCAATTGATGTTCAATTAAGGTACTTTTGGATGAAATTTTAATATTTTTAATTGCTGCCATTTTATAGTAAAGAAAAAGTTGTACAACTTGTGCTATTTTTAAATTTATAGCATGGACTGTTTAGAAGTAATAGATCATTGAACTTTAAATATTAAAAAAATTCCTGCATAGCTTTTTATACTTTATACGCCATCTTTGATCTTGTGTCATTTCTGGATACCTCTGTATATTATAAAACTGGTGGAGAAATTTAATTGCAAGGTGGGGTTAAGTTATGACGTCATATTAGTCAAACCATTAATTAAAATGGCCACCAGTATGTATTTCCTGACTACTGTTTATTTAGCTGTTTCATCTGGTGAATGCAGGCTCTAAGAAGCTCTAAAGCTTGCAATCGTGGCATAATGAAGGCAAACACTCAATCAAGTTTGTATGCAGTAAATGCTTTTGTGATACACTCATGTTTGAAAGTCAACAAAACTTATGAGAGATTGCAGCCCATTTTGCAAAACTTGAAAAACTTTTGCCAAATGATGCAACATACGTCAATAAAAAATAATATTATAAACACAATGATATTACTAAAAATTAAAGTACTTTCATCATGTTCAAGAATTCTTTTCTCAGTTTTCATCCATTTTACACAGTTTAGTAAAGTTTATTGCATCGCACTATTGAGAAAAAAATTTTAAAAATTATATATTGTAGAAAAAGTATAATGAAAACAATTTGTGTCCCGAAATCTAAATTGTGCGTTCAGCCCATTGTACCTTAATTTTATTATTATTACGACTTTACGAAACACAAAAATAATTTATTATTATTATTGTCAGATCATAGTGAACTTAGAGTCAGAGAGTAAGATCTATCTAGTGTAGTGATTGTCCAAAGCAATGTACACGTCTTTCATTGCCTTCTATGAACTCTAAAGCACCAATTTGTATATGTATTTGGTCAGTCAAAGTTTGGTGTGTGTGCAGAACTAAACAGTAATTTAGTTTGTCCTGGTTCATAGTCGTTCTGAGCCATGTTTTGGTCCTTCAAAGAGCTAAACAAGAGCGTTCGCTAACAGCATTGAATCCTGGAGCTAGAAGAACCATCCTGTATAGGAATATGACCTGTGAAATCAGGGACTTTTGGGATTTTCAAAGCTTAGCAATGAATTCCTTCAGGTCATTGAAAGTGGCCGGCCAAGTAGCCATTTCGGAGCTATGGAAAAATGCTGATAAAGTGCACAAGTGAGTTTCTAAAACTCCTTTATTGACCTTGCTGTAACAGCAAGACAGCCTCCAATTCCTCTGTGAAACTCTCCTGATTTACTGCCTTGAGTAGAATGCTCTCTAACTGCCAAAAAATATAATACCCTGTTTGGTCAAAACAAGATTTGATGCAAGAGATAACATCTAAGGATCTAAAATACACAGCCTTTTCAGGAGATTTAGGTGTGTCTGGATAGTAGGCTACACCTTGACTATCCTCATATCAAACTGGTCGTTTTCGTTTGCATGGAACCACTGGCTCACTTAGTTCTAACTTATTGGCTTTTTTAGTCACCTTTGACGAAAACATGTCAAACTGTTTGTCTGACCTCAGTAGCTCAAGGGTGAAAACTGTCATAGCAGATATGCTGTGTTGGAGAGTTTTTGACAAGTCATCACTATGCTTTAAAAGTAAAACTCCAAGTGACGTACCAAAAAAAGACACGAAAGTGCCAATTATTTGAGATTTTACCTCAGAATCTAACCCTTGTGTGAGACACTAATCCCATAACTCACATAAAGGCAATTAGTTGTCAATCACGCCCTGCAGAGAGTTGGCTTGGACCGTCCATCGATTTGGACACAACACATGAAAGCCTGGTTTATCGGAAGCGAGTTCTTGTTTCATTTTTTTAAAAAGTGTCACGTTTTGATGAGTATTTTAACAATTTTGATATTTCATTTGTTGTATCAAGAAATTTTTGTACAGTCACTAACTGCAAGCTGTAAAGAATGGCCATAGCAATGTACTAAATAGCACGAAGCTCCTTCCTCTGAATTAGACTGGCAATGCCACTTCGAGCACCCACCATGTTACTTGCACCATCATAACCCTGCACGGCACTTACTAATACTAATGTTCAGCCTAAGTAACACATCTTTTAGAGAGAAAAACAATGTGGAAGCAGTGATGTTGTCAACTTGATAGAAGCCAATTAAGTCCTCATTAACACTAAAAGAATCACTGTCTACCCAGCGAAAGCCAATGACAAACTGCTCACGGTTTGAGGAATCGTGTTACCTTATCTGCCATCAACGCATAGTAAGCATTGTCGTGCACACATTCAGATATTTTACAAAGGATGGAGTTGGCCATGATTCATAAAATTTCATTCTGAATTTCTCCAGAAGTGTAATTTTCATGCTCTTTTGTCAGCCATTTTTGTAAGGCAGGATCTGTCTCACTTTGAAGCTATAATAGCTGAATAAAATTCCCGTTATAACTGCTGTGACCCCTTAGTGCCAAGCCTTGCCATTCAAGATCCTTGACTGATCTTATTATAAAATGCAACATCCTACGATTGACTTGCCTTTCCTTGCTCAATAACCTCTGCATAGTGAGTGCAATATCTTCACATTGCTCAAGAAGTCAATTGCTTCCTTATGGCAATACTTGCTTCATGCTTCCAAAATGCAGTGGTCGCATTCTTCTAATTGGAGAAGCCTCAGGTAGTAAAGGAATCTTCATGCTTTGATGATTTCAGCTGTCCAGATTTTACTGCTTTCATACAGTACAAGCAGAACATGCTGTCATTGGACTCATTATAGTACTGCCAAGAATACTGCTTGTTCCAAGAAGGTTTAAATGAGCGATAGATGTCCCCAAACTTTTTAGAAAAATGGAAGTCATCACAAGGTTGATTGGGTTTTGATGGAATGGCCACTTGAACTGGATTATCAGTTCTTGCTGGTGACAAACCGGAGCTGCTTTGTTCACTACCTGAAATTTCATTTCTCTCTGGAGCTGATGGAGCAGTGACCTGGAATTTCATTGCTCTCTGGAGCTGATGGAATATTGCAGGATAACCTGACAAATCCCATTGAAAATAAGTTTGACTGCTTAGACATGCTTCTTCACGTGCAATTTTAATAATTTTATTAATAATAATATTCACTAATAATAATAATGATTATAAATATTAAGTAACTAAACAGTTTTAATAAAATAGCAGCTCTCAAGGATTGGTAGGCAGCTGCCATACCTGCCCTATAGGCAGCAACGCCTCTGATACTAGAGAACTTTTGGCGTATAGTGTGCATATATATTTATAATAGTTTACACACAGGTTAAAGATCATAGTGCATGGACATACACAACATATGTAATTCCGTATGTTGTGTATATTTCAAAGCATGAAAAGTGGTGTAAATATAAAGTTGAATGATCAAAAAATTTTGAAGCCCTTTATATTCTTGCTTCTATTTCCATGAACCAACTGGCCTGGTAAGTAAATTGGAGCATTTTCCTCTTCTGAACCAACCTTAGCAACACTTCTAACTGGCAAAGAAGGCTCTTTATTGTCTTCGAGTTAGAAGCCATGAAGCCATAGATAGTTATAAAGCCACGTGTTCCTATTAAATGCACAATACCACAAATCTATTACTTTTTAGTAGCATATTTTGAAATTTCATATTTATTTTCGCAATGAATTGCTTTTTCCGAATATGAAGCCATAGATAGTTATAAAGCGACGTGTTCATATTAATTGCACAATACCACAAATCTATTACTTTTAATTCGCATTTTTTTTAATTTCATATTTATTTTCGCAATGAGTTGCTTTTTCCGAATATATTAATACTTTGAAACAAGAGTAGATGATAGCGTGTCGAACTGCACTATACTAGCTGGAATATGACCGCGTAGATTTTTCTTGTTCATCTTTTGGCATTCCTGCATACTGGGTGTGGCTGACTAGGAAAAATGGCTGCCTAGTTCGCTCAACAAAGTTTACTGGCCGTTTTTGAGTTTCTGCTATAACTGTACTGCATAGCAGGCTTCCACAGGATTATAAAGTGTACTAGTATGATGTCTAAAGGTTCTTCAAGTGTTCTCCACTGTTCCTTATGCAAACTTCAACACATGCTTTTAGTAGGTACACCCACGCTTTAGGTCTCACGTGACTTCGTTCTATGAGGTCATCTGGCAGCTAGCATAGTGCAGTTCGACACTATCTCTAACTCTTATCTACTCTTGATTGATATGTACCCAATATATGGTATGGGCTTAGAAAAGCAAAGCTTGATAAGTCTATAACAGAAGGGAGCATATTGCATAGAAAGTCACTTAATAGGTGAGCTTGGTATATAATTTAAGGAAATAGGTGAATATTAAAATCAATTGACCTACTGTAATGCAATTTTATTGGTCAATTGCAAGTACTATAGGCATGGAAGAATAGTGTTTGCATTAAAACTATTTTGGAAGCTTGTATATGTTTGTATGAATTTCCTATACTTAATTCTACTGACTGCTGCATGCATATTTAAATATAGCCTTATATAGCTGCAATGCTGAAGCTAAATTTTACAAAGACATTTGTAAAAGTGCATGTACATTAATTATAGTTTCTTAGTTATGATTTTGCTATCAAATTTATTGACTTCCTTCACAATAATTATGACCAGTATTAGTTACAGTATAACAAAAATAGATAACAACATAAGTTGATTATTTTTATTGGTACCCTTATTTTGATTTATTTTTTTAATTCTTTTTTTGAATCAGCAGTAATCTGTTCAATAATAAAGTTCACGAGCTCAATTTTATAAGAGATCATACTGTGCCATGTACTTTATGCATTCTTGCATGTATGTAGCAAAGAATATGATTTTCTTTCTTTATTTCCTTATGATCTGAAATAGGACATTGAATCACTTTAACCATTATTGCTCCCCTTCCTTCTTTATCGTATAGAAGCAAAGTAGTTTAAAAAAGCCATGCATGCAGTATATAATTCAACTTACAAACCGGGCTGAAAAATAAACGTAGCTTACCCTGACCCCATGACTAGATCTATGCCTTGTCTTTCTGGCTTTAAACAAACAGCCATTGTATTGGCATTTAATGAGAAGAGGTGATACATCTCAACATTATGTGCATCTTACAACTGTATCATCGTCACTCAAGTCACCTCTGTCATGATGCAGATCATTGTCAATAATAAATCTAGCATCAAAGCCCAAAGTATTGTCACCTGTTGCCATTGAACCCAAGTTTCTTCCTTTTTCAGGGAGAGTAATTACTGCCAAAGTGCAGCTAGTCATTGATCCACAGTTCCTGAGGCAAGTTGTGCATTACATCACAGATATACTATCGTTGCAGCCATTGCAGACCAGGCCCCGTCAAGTGACCCTGGGTGGTGCTACAAGGCATTATTCATAACAATTATAATAATAATGGGAATGTAGAAACACAATGACATAATTGTACAGTGAATATTTAAGATGAAACCTTATTACAAGAGACAGGGAGACCTAGTTCTATAAAAATGCTGCTTACACCATAGTAGAGAGATCTGGTTCTGATTTGACATTATATCAGTCAATAAAAAGGTTCTTTGAAAAGATTTGCAACATCAAAGAGGAAGAAACTAGTGCAGTAATCCATGCTGCAATGGAATGTTTGTTGCCTATGATAAAAAGTATCTCGACAAATAGTTACTACCACAGAAAGATTGCTGATAAAAGTGGTATGCTGAGGATTGCTGTTTTCAAGAGCAAATTGAAACGAAACTTGCACAAGTCAGTGCATAGTTCTTTTGTCTGATTGCGAGGTAAAATCCTAGGAGTTCATTTGATGATTTGTTAGAAGTCATTATAAGACAATCCACAAGCATAGAACCCAGTCATAAAAAAATATTTTTTTCTGTATTGCCTGCAAAGGAGATAACAATAGCAGAACCCTATAATACGGAAGATGGATTACTTGTAACTGTTAAATGTTAGGTGGTCAGTGTTGCTCCACTAGGGTTGTGGGTAGGGTGCAAGACATACTTCTGGCAGACAACAGATGGACTGACATAGACCTATTAGAAGAGTCTACTTGCCACAGTCTCTCCAACTTGTTGGTTGGCAGTTATCGAGACAAATAAATGCTCACTCTAAAAGTAATTAGTACGATTAAACCAAT
The DNA here is from genome assembly GCF_000090795.2 of Amphimedon queenslandica. Taxonomy (NCBI): domain Eukaryota; kingdom Metazoa; phylum Porifera; class Demospongiae; order Haplosclerida; family Niphatidae; genus Amphimedon; species Amphimedon queenslandica. The sequence continues at coordinate 742,389 of NW_003546246.1, read as the reverse complement.
ACATGGAAATGCAGTTGATGAGAATGACACCTAAGTCAGGATCACTTTATGTTAATGAGAAGGATGATATTGAAGTGTTGCATGTGGTACAATAATTCGGACGCAGTCTTTTCATGTATACTATTCTTGCATCAATTGTGACAACAAATTAAGCTCAGGGAAGGATGTTTCAAGGTTCAATATGTGTGGTACATTGCAGGTTACATGGAGATGTCACTATGAATTCTCGTCATATGTGACCATAATTGACAAAAGGTACCTTATGGCGGATTTTAAAACTCCTCTTTAAAATGAAAAATATCAACCTGTGAGTGCTCTGTTAGTCAACAATTGTTTCTATAAGCTACATAGTAACTTTTTGCATCCTCTGGAGTAATTTTATGATAAATGGAGCTCAGGAAGTTGGATTTTTTTGGCTATAAAGACCAATTTTCCTATCCGCCATAAGGTACCTTTTGTCAATTATGGTCACATATATTCTATTACTGTGTAAAAACAAAAAGAAGTTGAAAGCTTGCTCACAAACCATCATTAATCTTCTTTAAAGTATTGATATTCATGATGCAGCTGAAACAAGTTTGCTGAGATCACAGATGCTATGAATGTGTCCTATTCAAAAAAAGAAAAAATTATATTAAATCAATTGCGATAGGTTGCTCACAAAATTAAACATCTCCTTTGTTTTGTTCCACAATGATTTGTGATCTATGATTTATGGAATCAAAAATTGTATAATAATAAGAACACAACACAAAGAAAAGTTTGGTTATCTATAGTTACAGGTTATTATTAAAAGTGGAAGTGGACCAAAATAGCTAAGGGAAAGATGTCATGACTCTTCTCTTAATGTATGTAGTTATGCTGCTATAGGTGGTTATGTATAGTTTTGTGGTTGTCTATGGTTTTTAGGCATGTAAGGTATACATTATGGTATGTTTGTCATTTATTATTATTATTATTATTGCTGTTATTATTAATATTATTATTATCATTTTGGCCATTTTTGTTTCAGTGTTATGACTGATATTATTTACATCGTTATTAAAATTCATTATTATTTCCACACATGCGCATAACACACTCATGTCTTTTGTTCTTCCTTTCTTCTCTACATCTCATGTTTGTGTACTGCCTTTATACTATTGTTATCATTCTCAATCTGGTTTCTTTGTAATCTAATGATAACTCTTTTGACAACCTAACTACTTGGTGTTAACTTATTTCATCTGGGCTTACTAGCCACGACATTTGTTGACCCTTTTCTTACACAATACCTTCTAAAGACTTTTTCGCGTTGTGGCTCATCTGTCATGTCTTGCATTGACTCCCATAACACTTATCCTCAACTTTCTGTGCCATCATTGGCTTCACCTGAACCATCGTTTGCTTAAGTAGATGTGCAGTTTGCTACATAAGGTATTACTGTACAGAAGACAAAGTTTGACCATCTTATTGCCTCCTTGTCTGCTGAGTTTGCTTCTGATCTCCGTGATTTATTTCTCAAGCCCCCTTTGTACTACTCCATATCATGCTCTGAGATCACAGTTAATTAAGCATACCACCGCTTCCGAACTGAGACGTCTTCAACAGCTATTCAACACTGAAGAGTTTGGTAATTGTACTCCGTCTCAACTCCACCACATGGATCAATATCTTGGAGACAAAGCTGCTACCGCTGACCGCTCATTGTTATAGGAACTCTTCCTTCAGCATTTACCATCAACTGTTCGTATGGTACTTGCTGCTGCTACTAAAGAGTCAGATGATTTGGAGACCTTTGCTGCTATAAATGACAAATCTGCTGAGGTAGCCGCACCTACCTTTAATTCTGTAGAAACTCCCCCACTCTTAGCAGATGTTAAACAATTATGCTCTGAAATTAGTGATGTTTAACACTTCTTCAGTCTCTTCGGCGACTTACTCACTCTCGTTCTATATCAAGATCCAAGGATTTTTGACTGTGCTTTGCTAGTAGCTGGTTGAATGTCACATTTTGGTGTCCCTTCTACAGTGACTACTAAAAGAGGCAGTCAATTTAAAACTTCTCTTTTTGTTGAAGTCACTCGTTTCCTATGTACTAATAGATGTTATACTACAGCATACCACCCTCCAGCTAATTATTTGTTAGAGAGATTCCATCGTGAACTAAAAGCTGTCTTCAAAGGTGAACCACTTTCAGAGTCATGGACTATGTCCTTCCCTCTAGCATTATTTGGTATTTGTACTGTTGTTGAATAGGACTTACATTACACTCCAGCTAACTTGTTTATGTTACCACTGTTTGTCTCACTGGTGAATTTTTCTCTCCTACAAATTTGCTTTCACTCACAAAGTCCTCGGACTATGTTGCTCGACTAAAGTGTTACATGTATTTTCTTACATTCACTCCGATACGTTCCCCATCAATTCGATATACTCATATTCCTGAATCACTCTCTTCCTCTTCACACGTATTTCTATGTGACGCGATTCAATGATGAGACCTCTTAAACATGCTATGGTTTACTGCATGAAGTATTGGAACATACTGAGAAAGGTATATTGTCATTTATATTAATGGTACTCGAGACACTATCTATGGACCATTTCAAACCAGCACAAATAGTCAAAACTAGTACTATTCACCCTCACCATGATTCTTTCTTAACTAATACCCCTCATTCTCATTATACTTCTCCTTCCTCTACTCCTTGGAGTACTGCCCGTTGTAATACCAACACTACTCATGTAGACACCGATGGTCCTCAAATCACTTGTTCCGGTCAACACGTTAGTTTTCTTGATAACTCGATGTTTCATGATTTGTTAACTTGTTGTCTGGAAGGGGAGTGCTGTATGGTATGTTTTCTCATTTATTATCAATATTACTGTTATTATTATTATTATTTTGGTCATAATGGCTTCAATCATCAAAGAGAATATATATATTATTATTATAATTATTATTATTATTAATATTATTATTAATATTCATTAATATTTTCATGCATTTGCAAAACGCACTTACATGTTCTTTAGTTCTTTGTTTTTTCTTTCTTCTCTCCATTTCATGTTTGGCTACTCTTTTTAAACCATTGCTATCATTATCAATTTAGTTTTTTGTTATTTAATGATAACTCTTTTGGCGGCCTAACTATTTGTTGTCAATATTTATTTCATCTGGGCTTACTAGCCGCAACAAGCATACTTCAGGTCTTAGATAACACTCACTAACTACTCTCTACCAGACTTCCTATAACTATACAGAGATAACCGCTTATTACTATATACTAGAAAGAATGTAAAGTAATTTATTTAATAATAGATTTAACAAGGTAGACAGAAAATGGCAGGAGGGGAGACCCAAATGACAAAAGTTTTTTGATGGGTTTTCCAAAGAACTCCTTCATAAGGGGCTCCATGAACTATTGTAGATATCATAGCTGCATGTTGGAAAAGGCTTCATTTTGCTGATAGAAATTTCATAAATGTTGAATTGTTTAATTGTCCATTTTGCAATTATTTGTTCTTCTCTGACCACTCCCACTTTTAACGAAATATTGAAAAATGAATGAAATGCATACGCATTAATAGCCGTAAAGTATAATTTTGAAAGCTGTGATGTCGTAAGAAAAAGATGTACCCACAATAAATGTTTCAGAACTATAACAATAAAGGTACAGGGGGATTGAAGAGACATTAACAACAACATAAGAACAACTTCTAAATTTTTAAATGGACTACCTGGCCACACATGCGTGGGGATTTTGTGGTTAGGTGGTTCCTACAATTTTCTTTAACATTTTTATAATTTTCAATTTCATCCTATTGTTTTGAGTTGAAAAATAAAATGCCCTCTAAAGCAAGATACAATCATCTTTATGTTAGTTTCTAAAAATTGAATAATTCAGAGTGATAGCACCTATCCTTACTATGGACTCTCAGGGTGAAACGCACCATGACAATCTAATTTTACCACCTTCCCATTATACTCTGTGTACACCACCCGACCTATTGCCTTTATATTCCCTCTGGGTTGTCCCCCTATCACCCCCCAAGAATGATTCTGTTGCGAGATATCAGCCGCCCCCCTAACCCTTCTCCTTCTGTGGCTGCCACCCATAAACATGCATTCCCAGTGATCATCCCCATTGGTATTATATTCACAATCGGTGTCTGTGCTTCCTCCTTATCTTGGTCAATAATCATCATGACAATTAAAAATAACAAAATACTAAAACTATAAATTATTTGGCCCAAGCCTATATACTGAGTATAGTTGACCATGGACAACAAATAATAAAGCTAGTCTTTTACTTTTAGTTGTGATGAAGGAGGTTCAAGACAGAGGAATTATACACGTTTCATATATTTGTCTCACTACTTTACAAAATTACAATTTCTGCATTGAATACGTTACATGCACCACTGATACTTGCCCAATAAATTGTTTTTTTAATTTTTTACATCATAATAAAATCAGAACTTTAAGTCAAAACACAATGGTAGAGCTCTATAACTCATTACCAAGTAGCATATCAATTCTTTTTCTAACCCACTGACTTAAATTCATATGCAATATGCACGCTGCCTTGAAGCCTTTAACTTAAGATATGTCAGTTTCTCTAGTGAATTCGAAACACAAACTGCTCAACCTATGAAATAGTTGTGGCGAGGCTCTGCACTTAAGTGCTGTCATTGATCCATATATTGGACAATAATATATAATTTTATGTTATAATTTATACCTGTAAACTAGATTTGATGCTTTGGCACTAATTAAATTTTTTAAGTACTTGCAATTTTTAAAATATGGCCATTTAATAATATAAATGTCATCAGCCCCTGAACCAGTGTCTATTTTGCTCCTTTTGTTTTCCTCTAGTATACTTTGCTCCAATCGTTTTGAACTTTTGCTTCATTTCAGCTTCTGTTAAAGAGACCAAAAAATTGTTAATACTTGCTACAATACTCGGTGTATATTCACATTGTGTAGTATGCATGTATATAGTCTGTGTATGTGTATATATAGTTTCTTTCCTGTCAGCAAATATAGTTTACCATTATACACTGTGTGTTTGTGAAGCAGAAAACAATTCCCGTGCTTCAAAGAATCATAGTTTTCAGTGAACCACATTGGTTGCCATTAATTATTTTACTGATATGACACTGCGAGGATAGATAAAATTTCTACAATTGCCTTCCGTTTTGTGTCCCTCTTATGATAATATTTACAATAAGTGTGATATAGGCGTTGGTTTTCTTCATACAGCTAGATTAATTCAGCAATGTTTCAGTGTTGTTTTGGCTTACCTTAACTAAAACTTAAAAGTACTGCTAGTAAGCCATTTTACTTTTAGTAGTAAACTGAAACTAAAACTAATACTGAAAAGTAATTGGATGGTTGAACTATAACTATACTGAAACAAAAAGTTAAGCACAATAAAAGAACTAAGCACAATAAAAGAACTAAACTAAAACAATAACTAAATGAGAATGTTTTTAAAAAAACCTGAAACTAAAATTAATGATACAATTGAATACTAGAAACTAAAACTAAAACATTTTAGTTTTAGTTAAAGGTCATAGATGCACATAAAATTTTTGCAACTGAAATGTGTAAAATTTCGATGGCTGCTTAGTGATTGTCATGGTCATTGGTCAGTTGGTTTTGCCGCGTGGAATGAATGATCCCAAAATGGCTACAGCTACATGGAGACCCAGCAATAGCTGCTTCTCTATTTTTTGTATCTAATCGATAAGAGTGTTTAATAACCACAAATTAAGATTCTTCGAGCTGCTGTGGTAATTCCTTTAAAAAGAAAATTCCCGACTAACCAGAAGGCACACTTAAATTAGTCCCATTTATCCCAGTAGCAAGATCATCTTATAATGGAGAATGAAAAGAAAGATGCTGAACTGGTTAAAACATTAGAAATCATTCACATTGGTGTACTACATTTAGTACTGGCACATAGATAAAATAGCAAGAGTGAAAATGTATGATTATGATTGAGAGAAACATCAGCATATTACCAATAACTTGGCAATATTTATTGGGTCAACCAACACCAATTTCCATAGTAGAGCATGACACCGTCAATTCTTTGACATTATCACTCGACAGTCATTATGAGATGCCTGGACAAAATAAGATTACAAAAGAAATCTCTGCTGTTTATAGCAAATTGTATGACGTTATCTTGTCTTTTAATCAGAATGTTTGGTATACAAATATATTTGCCAATATTTGGACAAAAAGAGGGATGACAGCAGTATTTTTAGGGATAACAGTACATTTATATGAATTAAAACATCGCAAAAGACAATGTCTCACTTGTAGCTTGCTGATTTCCATCACCACACACAGCTGCTAATGTTGTGGCTCTAGATAATACAGTTTTATTAAAATAGAATATCACACATTATGTCATTCATAAAATTCTCACAGATATTGGAAGCAACATGGTAGCTGCCTTTAAGCAGCACCAATTTGATGAAAGTGAGCATCTAGATGATGGTAGTGAAGGGTCTGAAGTAGATTTCGAAGAAATGGAAGACTGTCCACACAAAGATGATGAACTGAATGGTGTACTTTTGCAGGAAGGGACTAATTATGAAGACTTTGATGATAGACATAAAGCTGCTTTTGTAGGCTTTCAGAAAACCAATTACTTCTCTCACACTTCAGCTTGTGTTGAAGTAATTAGACTATCAAAATCACAGAAGAGAGTCTTGGGAAGAGTCCATAAAATTGTATCAAAGGTATATAAATCCAGCTACTGAGATGCCCATCTCCAGAGTGGGAAAAAATTTATGGCCAACTGTCCACAAGATGGAGTTCTTTGTACCAAATGTCAAACATGCTTCTTTTAGTGTGTGACAAATTAACCTCTGTAATTGCCAACTAGTTACTGGAAGCAGATTGAGAATACAGTTGAGCTGCTTCAGCCATTTGCAATTTACACCCAACTAGTAGGTGCTGAACAAGTGACAATTATATTTATAATTATTTCTATTTTGGTTGAATTACAGACATACTTAGAGCAAAAAGTTGATCCAAGTAGTAAATATTCTAGATGCAATTGAGCGACTGATGTTAAATCTATTAGCCAAATCTTCTTCAAACAGACCAAGACTCAATCAAACCAAAACCATAAAAAACTCTTCAAGCAGTACAAGTGCTCTAGGCCTTCCTCTACCTTTAATTCTCCTTTTATTTCAGAAGTACCTCCATTCAAATATATTAGCTTGTCTACTGCAGGGCCCAAAAACCTATAGCACGCATTTAAACTTCGCCATGCAGGATATCCTGTGTATTATGTGACTTTATTTCTTGCCACTACATAACAAAGACAAAATTTAAATAATTGAATTTTAAATTTTAGATTTTCTATTTCATATTTAACTGAATGTTCTCCGTTTTCAGTACTTCAACTGGCAAACTGCTCTGATTTGACGTATTCATGCACGTAGATGCATCAACCATGAGTCATGATGATAATGAAGGCTCTTCATGCTGCGGTAGAGCTACTGTTGATCTTTCTTATGGTGATTTTTGTTGCTTCAATGATACTTGATGTGATACATCAGATAAATTTTCAGTAGGGAACTTGTCAAACCTCAGTTGCCATCCATTAGATATAATGAAGTGTGCACTACAAACTCGGAAGTTAGCATTGATGGGTAGCTTCTTCCTCCTAATTTTACACCCATATTTTAAAGAGATACTTCCTCTTTAATGGAAGACAATGAAATGAAATTGTTGGATATGTAACAAAACTATTGCGTAAAATATGCAGCATACTTTCAGAATCAGTATCATTACTACTGCACACAATAGAATGGCCTATTTTTTCACAAATAATTTCTGAATATGAAAAAAATTTTGAACTCCTTTTTTATTTTTTATAATGGTATAATCAAATGATGGCTCTTGTCAGTCAATTAAAATACTAAATCATCTTAGTCGTGCGTCATCAAAGAACTCACATGACAGTTTTGGCACATGTCACACTGAAAAAAGACGTGAATTAAGTGTGTAGAATGAAATGTCACCGGCAATACGTACAATAGCCACAGTCGACAATTTGATATCACTAGCAGCCATGCAGCTGTTTATAATGGATCCAAGGAAAGAAGTTATCATGGGACACAAGTACCATTGGTTCAATTACAAACAGAATTTTCTGTACTAGCAAAGAAAACAAATTCAGTATTAAATGACAATACAGATCTGAGTTTATCCAATGCAACAGCAGAAAACCAACAACCAGATCTACACAGTAATAGGTGCCGTTTATTATTCCATTCACCTACAAACTCACTTCATAACTTAGGAATGGAGTACTACAATACAAAGAAATTGCTGACAATGCGTAGCAGACCAAATAAAAAAATTTTCTACAAAAGACAGAGAAAGTAACAGTTATAAAAATGCCTACATTTTCACTTGTCTTGGTCTAACCAAGGAAACCAAACATTTAATACGGAGCAGGAATGTCTCAAAGAGCTCTAGCTGATGTGAACAGACTACCTCATGAGTCTGCAAAGTCTCACTGGAGAGGAAATATAGAAGCAAGATATAAAAATTCCAAATATTGTGTTAATGAAATGCATAGGTATTGTACACCAGAAGCTGTTGCTATCGAGGCAATGTTTTTGCATTAACACTAAACCATTCAGCAACAAAGCCATCACAGATTATGCTAAACTGTTTTTTACAATGTTCATAAAAAGAACATTTTTCTTGTAGAATTAAAGAAGTGAATGTTGTTTTAGATAAACCTTCCAGAGTCGAGTTTAATCCTAAGTAATTTGAACAGTTAAGGAGGAATGCTACTGGTACTACTCATGTGCATAAATCTTTTGATCCCAATTCCAATGTACCTGTTGCTTGGCATGAGATATTAGCTGTAGAACATGCAAATATTGATTAATGAAAGTAATTGGCTTGGTTTCAGCAGATTGTTTTGAATAGGACATAGTATGGGCAATACATTCTAATGATGCAACAGTTCCTCAACCTGAGTTAAGATATCACTGAAATGCGTATGAATCGTTATGGAGACGTGGTACACAATGTACAAAAACATAAGTTTTGCTTTACTTGTACTGCTTAATATGGCCAATGCACTACAAAGAAAGTGCCTGTGCATTATCAATTTAGTCATTGCTATGTGTATAATCCTGATTTTGCTTTCCTTTCATATGAAGTCATACCACATATAATGATATCTCTTTTCATTGGCACTGGATCAAATTACACTTCCTTTTTTAAAGGAATTTGAAAAAGAACCCTTTTCAATACCTTCTTACATGCCACATTGATATGTGGCACTTCCATGCCTGGTTCAATGGAGAATAAGAATCAGTAAAACAAAGCAAGGTTTTTTGTCATTTTTCAGGCTCGTTGGATGTGTTTATTTTCAGAAGCATTTGCCTGCATTTCTATCAAAATATTGTCACAACACTCTAGTGCCACTTCTTAACTCAATTCTTATCTACAAAACATTGACAAGCACAAAATGGTTTGCTAAAATTTGTACAATTGTAAGTAAGCAAATTTTTTTCCATAAAAGAATGCTCACCATCACTTCATTATGGCGGCACTGGTTGAGAACATCATATACATGCATGCTATAGAATAATTTCTACCTTTCAGATACATTCTTGTCTTTACCGTTTCCTGAGGCAAGTCGATGGTTTCTTAATCAAAGCCAAACTTACTCCATAGATTGAAGGACCCTGAAATAGAGAGGCAAATTAAGAAGAATAAATTTTTTCTAAGTAGATGTGAATGTAAGACGGGATGTAAGAATGAAAGGTGTAGCGTTAAGCGAGAAGCAGTACATTGTGCACTAAGTTGAGTCTCTTTGGGATGCACTAACTTACCAGGACACAGTTCACTAGCTGAAACTGTGACAAATGTCACGGAAAAAAATGAATAGGGGCGAGCTCCACATCTGACACCACATCTAAATCTGATAATGACACTCATAGTGACATTGAAGCTGAAAAAATAGACTTTATGGATGACGATTAACAGGGCCGTTGACAGGGGAGTAGCAGGTACAAAAACCTGGGCCCCCTTAAATTTAGCAGTGGGAAGGGGCCCCATATCATGTACACATTTACTTTGTTAGCTACTTATGAACATCTACGAGAAAAGTAACTGAATATAATGGATTCTGTTGAGTGATTTCTTCATTTCTATAGTTTTTGTCCTAGTCTGACAGTGTCAATTTTATTATTAATATTAACTTTAAATTTAATAATAATTATGTTTTAACTAATAATAATTAATTAATAAGCATGTCAATAATGCCAGAAGACCATTTGCAGAACTTAGCTCTACTAAGCATTGAAAATGACCTTGCCAGGACAGTGAATTATAAAGACATTTTGCAAGCATTAAAGCCAGAAGAGTTCCTTTTGGCTAAAAACATACTGACAATCTAAACTGAGCTGATTAATAAACCAGGTTTTGTTAATAACTACCAGAAACTAAGGCCCTAATTAATATGCGTCAAATTTTTCAGCACGCTTCGTGCGCCACACCAACACCCCCTTTATCTTCTGTACCAGGCCCCCAGAACCCTGTCAACGGCTTTGACAATTAAGTAAAATAAGTTTAACTTTTAAACAATTTTGTCTTATTATTTTTATGAAGTGGATTTTATAACCATAATGTATAACAATTACTTATCAGTATTCAGTCGGAACATAAGTGTCAAAAATATTTTAGGGCAGATAAGAAGCAGTCATGATGAATATGTCATTGAAAGATGCCATCTTTTTTAAAGTATGATAATTTTAATTGACTTGCAAAAATACTCACATTAAATGTAATAATACAGTCAGTTTGTCCTAGTAGTGCTATCTTCTATTCGAGCAGTAGGAGGAAGTAATGAAGCTAGATTTTTTTGCCCTCATTAGTAGCCATCTTTAAGAGCAATGCCGAAATCCTTTGCATACGAATCCCTTTCGTTTGTAGACAGTTGTGGGTAAGCTGGTATGTACCTCTTTGACTACCAATTAAATATTTATTTCTAGATGAACCTTGCTGAACTTATAATTTTACACAAGATGGTTACCCCATCAAATAACATAATACATCTTTCTTGTTCTCCTGGATTACACATTTTAAAAATATACAAAATTTAAAAAATGAAGATTAAACATTTTCTATCATGCAGAAGCAACTAAGACTATTACTACCTTTAACAAGCTCTGTCATTTGTGTATAATGTCATCTCCCTAAAGGAAAATGAAATACATAAATAAAGGAACATAATTAGAGACATGTATGACAGGCTCACAAGCAATGCTTTAAATGTGGCTTTGAGTTCCTTTAGCTTATTAAAGCACCCATAATTCATTTCTGGGTATGAAGTAATTCTACGTCCTCTTTAAAGCAACTACCGTATTGTGGAAAATGTTCGTAGCCCGAAAATTTGATCGGTCAATTGAACCATCAATTTTGTAACTTTCATTTTTGTGATTTTCTGCTTTTCGGCCAAGTTTAACCATATTGAATCAATTTTGCGGATTTTATTGTCGTGAAGTTTGACAAAATACAAATTTATGAAACTTTAGTGCCACGAAAATTTTCTACTATACCAAAAAATACTACTTTATTATTATGTATACATGCTTTTACATGCACCATGTCAACAATATCATGCACTTTAGCAATAGATTATTAAGACTAACGGATTTAAAATTAGTGGGATAATTAATATCCATGTTTGCTGCTTACACAATAAGAAAATGAAGTTAAACATTGCATGCATTACATATGTTTACTTTTATTACTGAACATATATAAAAAAATAATAATAAGGCTCTGGCAGTAAGACTGGTTATAACTACTTTATTGCTTCCTGATAATGTTTGCATTCACCAGTTTATCGAAATAGTAAACATGTCATATACATGATGTACATGCATGCACATAATTGTAATTTTGTCATATTGCTAAGTTTGAAGCATATGAATACATATTAATTAGCAAGGATTTCTTCCAAATTCAAAATTGCATAATTTTTTGCATAATTTACATAGACTGAAAAATCGGACTAATTGTAAAAGATAGAAAGGAGATACAATACTGTATCATAGATTCGGATATTATCATGTTAAAAATAATGCATGTAACAAATTTTCCCAGTTGTTATATTTTTGTTGTTTGACCAAATGGTATTGTCTTTTTAATGCAAAAAATTTAGGATGTGCCATAAACTGCACATATAGCTACTAACTGTGGATGCCAAAAGACAGCTATTCGATGTTAGTTTCTTATGATAGTACTGCCAAAGAGCCTCTTGTGTAAGAGCTTCATGCCTCATTGTGAATAAGAAGAACTTGTGTGCACTACTGCATGTTAAATTAATTTTCGCTTATAATTTCATGTCAAAACTTGAAGCGGCAACAAAATTCCCAATCTATGGTGCAGTGTTGTGATACAATATATTATCCTACTCTTGAGGTGAGATACTTTTGTGAAGTGTGTGTCATCATTGCCAAGCATGCAGTTTGTGAGCTATTTGCAAAATTACATTTAAAAAGAATTTTTGTATTACTGCCTAAACCCAGCACAGGGATTGCAACTGGGCAGTGAAATAGAAAATAAAATTTGCAATAAGTATCATTCCCAAAAGGCAACCTAAGATACAAAACGATGCGATAATCATTTTTGAGAGACATAAAGATTGAAAGAAAAGAGCAATTAAAGCATATGTTAGTTTTAAAATATGCTGTCTGGCTAATAATCCTACATCAGCAACATCATAGAAGTAACAACTTGAAGGTATTTCACCATTTGTGCACTGCAAATGTGCATTAAAAATTAAGATAGGAAGAAGTAAAGCATGGCATAAATACCCAAGTATTGTTACAAGCATTATAAAAAGCAACTAATTGTGAATGAAATGACGGTAGAGATACATGTAATAAATTACAACATTACCAGGACAATGACAAACTATCTAGTGGAACACTTTGCTTTTTTGTTTATTGCAAGAGAAGAAAGCAAGAGGAATAAGCAATGAAAATTCAGTGTTATTTTTCGATATTTTTTAAAAAGCTTTAGGGCATAAAAATCTTTCTGAGACAAATGCATTATTTATTATTATGAAAATGAATTTTGCAAATTTTATGCAGTTATTGTATACAGTTTTACTTGCAGAGTTTGCACCAATCGGAATTTGCTCAATTATAAAATGTAGCTACTTATGGAACACAAACCACTGACAACTGTTTAGCAGCACAGTGCTAAACATATAAGCATGCATTCATTAATATTAAGTTTATAGCAACTGACACAAAACTTGTCATATCTCATGGACATAATTACATCTTGTCAAATTAGCTGAGCTTTCCCATAGAAAATAAGATTAATGCATTAGTGTTTGTTAGAAGGGGAAATCATGAGTAAGCTTATCTAAATGGGTATCTCTTAACATACAAAGAAGTTTTGCAAACATTGCACAGTACAGACACAGCTTGTTTGGACTGAGCAGAGAAAAGGTAAGCCACTCTCAGCAGACTTCATTGCTGCAGCAACTGAAAATGTTGTCTGAAATGAAAGCGTGGGGCTCAATCAAGCTTTTCAGTAGCAAAACAATGAGACTAAAGTACTTAACTGGATGGTGGCAAATCCTGGAATAGAGAAAACTCATCGACACCAAGTGATCCAGAAACCTACAGAAAAAATATATATAATGCAAAACATAAAATAATGCAGCATAGTGACTACAAAATTGAAGTAGCTTAAAGGATAAAACATTTGTACCTGGTATCAAAGCATGCAATAGTTTTTTATGCAGAAATAAAGCAGGAGTAACAAAATGCAAGGGAAGTTGCAGGTTGCAGATTTTTATGAAATTATCATGAGTGAGACAGTCAGCATCTGTCAAAAAGACAAATCCCAACCTGGACCACAAAGAGTTAGTCTCTAATTCCAGGTCAAAACACCTTTGCAGCACAAAGCAGCCAGATGTACCTGTGTCTAATTTGGCAAACAAAGAATGAGAAAATGAAACCGTTTACAATTATTTTTACATTTTAACAACAAAACAGCCGCCACCCAAAGCGTGGTACAGCCAAGTCACACATTCTGCCATTGAATGTCGCCACCCAAAGCGTGGTATGACTACAGCCTGTTTGCAAGCCACCAATAAAACTGGTAGGTTTGACAAATATCACCATCCAAAGCGTGATACGACTTATGCAACCTGCTTGCAAGCTACCAACACTGTGTGGTATGGTAATCACATGCTGCCACCAGAGGTGTGGTACATGCTACTTATATCAGTCACATATACAGTGTTGCACTATGGTTGTCACATGGCGCCACCCAAAGCGTGGTACGACATGAAGTACAAAAAGTACATTGACACCTTGAAAACTGCACCAGAATTAGTCACCAAACAAACCATGGTATGCTAGAATTAATAACCATTCTCTCATCACATCTCTACCTTTATAACAAAGTACTGCGAAGGCATAGGCAAATGCCATGAATACAAAACAATCTTTGTAATACAGGGAGTACGTGTACTAGAGAACTAAAAACATTAAATACAAATATAAGCAAAAAATAACAGTAAAACTACAACAATTACCCTTGAATACAGCATGGTACAGTTGTCACATAGCACCACCACAAGTGTGGTACAACACAACACCTTGACAACTGCTGCTGCATAAGTCACAACACAAACTAAGGTATGTTGTAAAATGAACAAGTAATGATCATTCTACACATATATCTCTGCTTTATAATGATGTGCTGCAAAGGTGTAGGCAAATGCCATGAATGGATAATATAACTTTTGCAATATTAGGGACTATTTGTAGTAAAATAAGAATTATTTTTACTAACTACAAATATAGAAGTAAACTACAACAAAACCCTGAGTGACTAACCATCTACAAGTATTGACATACGATAACAACTGTAATGAAACTGTGACTGACTAATTGGCTACAAGTATTGACAGTAACAAAAATTTAGGTTGAGGGGAGGAAAAGTGGAAAGCAGAGAAAGGGACAAGAAAAGAAACTCTCTTAACAACAACACATCAAGTCCAAGGCTACATTGCTTCTAATTAAACACAGGTATCACTAAATCATAATGATTACTATTTATGTGATACAGGTATATCATGACTTGCATAGGTGCCATGCAAGTTTTGTTACTGAACCGTGGGACATATGTGTGCCAAACACGGTGATCAACATATTCAGTGAAAACCTTAATTTTCACTTGAAACATTGTGGCAGCTGCAAATACCTCATATTCAGTTCACCATGCAGTTTCTGAATAGAGTCTATGTCTGTTGATGTGACTTGTCACTGCTTTTTGTGCATTTATGTCATACACAACACCCAGGCAAAGAATTCTACCAAAAGCAAGAACATTTTCAGGGTGAAGCATAAACTTTATCAAGGACACACAAACTGCATAATGAATTGCTTCAGTACCAGTAATGGCTTTAGATAGTGTTCTGAAGAAACATGCTCCATCACCAACAATCTCATCATGAATATGAGGAGCAATTTCACTGCTAGGAATCCTTTAAGG
>NW_003546246.1:720109-726811 GCF_000090795.2 Amphimedon queenslandica | reverse complement strand
ATCCTTTTAGGGTATTCTTACGTTCACAACATTCATACCAGAAAACTTTGATATAATAGCCACAGCCTTTTGAACCCATGTCTTATTTGTCGAAGGAGGTGGCAACATTTCATGGACCTCTTTCTGTGCACCTTTGGTTTTTTCTTCATCTAGAACACAATCAAAATCAGACTGCTCACTTGACTTCAGAGCCAATGTAATCAACAGTGATGAGCATCTTTTGACAGACACAGAGGGAGAACTGCATGAAACATTTACACCCTCAACTGCAGAAATACTTTGCTCTTTTATATTTGAGATACCAGGAGAATGCTCCATTGTCATGTTAGATGATGGAGTTCATGCAGAAGGAGAGTCAACCTTGTGAGCAATTGATATACACACATCAACTGCAGGCATGCTTTCCCCTGTCACTTGTGATACAATGAATGGAGATAGGCATTTTGGTACAGCCAGTTGCATTGGTTTAAGTGGAGGAGTCATCAAAGTGCCCAAAGGATTAACATTAACAGCAGGGGTAACTTGGCCCCTAACATGTGAGGGAGTAGAGCATCTCGCTAAGGCTATACACCTTGGTTTTAACGGTGTCATTACCAAAGTACTCGAAGGACTAGCAATCGTGGCTGGGGTACTTTACTCTTTATCTTGTGACAGAAGCAATGGAGAAGAGCACCCCACCAAAGCTAGAATTGGTTTGAGTGGTGAAGTCCAGGAAGTACCTGAAGGAGTAACATCAAGTGCAGGGGTACTTTGAGTATTATTATCTTGTGAAAGGGTGCCTTAGGGAGTGATACAACCATCATTTGCCCTTTTCCTATTTCTTACATTATCAGGGCTATACCATTTGTGACGTGGGTAATTGGGACAGGTACAAGGATGGACTTTCAAATCGAAGTAATAATGACATCGCTTGCATGAGCTAGATCTGACTTCCTTTCCCCATGCAAGACTTTTCTTAGTGGACAACTCTTGTGAGTCGTCCTCTTGTGGTCCGTTGATCCGCATTTTAATTTTTCAATTGGGGTTTTGGCTTCATCAGACCCATATTCATGTACCATTGCATTCTCTTGCACAAATAACCTTCTAGCCTTGTGCTCATCAACTTTACACTTCCTCTTATACAGCTTTCTTTTTGCTTTTTCTGCATCAGTCTTTTTGCTTTGTAGGTACAAGATCCTGTTGGTATTACTCATCTTTAGTATGTACTTCAGATTAGTAACAACAGGAAGGCCCATGCGCTTTAAGATCTCTAACATCCAGTGGTATTGAGGACCACGCTTTGCATAAAGATTGGTCATACAACTCTGAATAAGGCCAAGGTTAGTGGAAACTTGTTAATGAAGCCGCGTAATGTGCCAATCTTTGGCCCTATACCTGACAAGAACATTGTGTGAGGTTTCGACAACATCGGTGGTGACCTTGTTAATCTCAGGATGTATCAATATGTGTGCTAGAGCTGCCTTCTCTTGACACTGTAGCTCATAAGCTAGTGAATGAAAAGGACAGCTTAAAATGTGCCCAGTTTTGTAAGGTTTTTTTTCGCAAATAAAATTATACTTATATTCACATGAACCACAGCTGCATACTGCCAATTGGTGAAAATCACAGTGGCTGCCATCCCATTCGTGTACATCACGATAGTGGTGCAATGCCAGATTCATTAGCCTCTCTGAGAAGGCATTGGGATCCTTCCCGGCATTGGTAAGGCACATCTGAAAGGAAGACTTGGCCTTTGTAATAAATTTCTCATTAATGCAGCTTCAGTTTGGGGCATGCTTTTTGCCTTTGCAGTAGCATTTGACTACAGAGCCGTCTTTATGAGTCATCTCTTTACGTAATTTGTCCAATTTTACAGTGTGGTTTTAGGCAACATGATTGCCGCATCGTAACAGCTGACAATTTGGAAAAGACTTCAACACTGCATTCCCTGCAGTGCTATCACCGTCTTGCACGTGGCATTCAACAATAATTCCACGTTGGGTCATAAGACTGAACACGTGGTCATCTCAAAGTCCTTCTGCTGACTTCAAAGAACCTTCGTACAAGTCTTCTTTGCACAACGTGTCCTTTCCTTTTTGACAGATGTGATAATAGTACAGAAGGGCACATGTCATGTAGTTTCTTACTGTGAACATGCAGTTGCGATTAAGACTGCCCCTAGTCAGCCAAACGGCATCAGCACAAGTAACTGCCCTGCTCCAGCTACCTAGTTGATTTTGATTCATGTCCTTCATTTGCTGCCGTTCCTCGAAACAAATGTCATCTAAAATGGCCTTGACATGTTCATACATTTCTTCAATTCTCCCATAGAAAGTATTGCTACTTACGTTCTGCATTCCAAAGGCGTGGCAAAGAACCCTTCTATATTGTACATAAAAAGCTCCGGCACAAATGAATGCCACCTGTAGAGCTGCTGAAAGAGCAGGACTGCCATTCTCTCTCTCTGACGAAGTGTTCAAATTGACTTTGCAGTTTCCACAACTGGTACAATGAAACAGAAAGGCAGCAGCTCCCCCCATCCCAGCTTGTTCAACGGCATGTAGTTGAAGTTTTCCTGAACAATTAGGGACAAGGCAGGTTGCATTATTAATTTCATTGATGAATTTCACCAATTGCCCAGATTCTCCTATAAATATGAGATTTATGCTTCCGTCGATTTCACAAAAATCTGTTTCATATGGTGTACACACAAAGATAGAATCAGGTGCTGACTTAACGGTGACAGCATCAGCTATACTATCATCACAAAGGCTACCATCAAAAATCTGATCTACTGCTTTGCTGCAGAGGTTATTATCTGTTGCCTCAGGAGTATCTGGTACTTCAGAAGCATCAGCTACATGTATATCAGGAGCATCTGCTACCACAGGACACACAAATTCATGAGTATGGATCTGAAATAAAAATGTAGTTAGACCCATATACTACACATGTATCTTCTTTCAGAACATATCAGAACTTATACAAACACAATATATGCATGCAATATCCATATATACATGTAGATGTAGTTAATTTATAAAAAATTCAAAATTTCTACACAAGATAAGAAAACTATTTCAAAAGCTATGGAAATCAAGAATTTTCTTTACAAGATGTCTTGCATTATGAGTGTATACTATGGCCTGCCCCGTTACTGAGCAAGAAACTGCATTGTTCAATGAACAAAAAACCAAGAGAAACTGTCTCTGAATGAAATATATACACGATTCTTAGGAAAGTGTTAAATTCTTTTCACAATGTTCTTAATATTTTTTGACACAAAGAGCAACAAAGGGCATGCAGGAAATACAAAAATTAAAGCATAACAGCATTGTGTATGCTTTGCTACGCTACCACATGGATGAACAATAAATGAAAAAATTTAATATGCTTGCTTATACTGGATGAATTCACAATGTCATTGCATTTCTTAGTAATCACATAATTTACAATGATTATCAATGCCTTCCTTTATACCATAACACATTATGGTGAGCAATAATGCATGAAATACTTACAAAAGTGTTTAAGAAATTACAAAACAATGTATTGAAAACTAAATGGTGCATTTCTTATAGTTAACTTACATATTCGGACTGAAAAGAGGACAATTCATTTTCTTTCTCCTATTATTTTAAAAATAGTTAGTCACCAAATCTACAATGTAACAAAGTAATTAAGTAGTCAACAATAAACTAGTTGTCACCACAGTGTGAAAGTTCTAGGCTGAAGCTCCTGTCTTATATTATCTCTTTGTTGCTCTCGGACCGATTAGCGCCTTCTCACTCTGCAACAATCAATATTTAACAACAATCCCGTTCACAAATATTGCCAATCGGCATCAAAGAATCACTTTTCACAAATATTTTGTGTGCACGCAGACAGCACCAATCACAACTATTATCACTCACTAAAAATTCACTCGGACAAAACCACAATAATCACCAATCACTAATCACAATACTCACACAAAAACAATAATAATGTTCTCATTATATACAAAACGGCATCAATGAATATTGATGTACTTACAACAATGAATAATAATGATAAATATTTATCATAAGCATATAATCGCTGACACACTTCCCCCTTGAATGGTACAATGTACTATTCAACATAATAGACAATACACTAATAATAATCAACAATTAATAATAAAAAAAATAATAATGATAATAAACCATAATAATTCATACAGTAATGAAAGAAATACTAAATTATCAATAGATAAATTGAGAAATTGTTATACTTGATTTTCCATTAATCGAGCAAGTATACTATCCCTTGCCTCAGTAGCAGCTCTCCTACGAGGACGTCTTGATGTAGTCCCTCCTTCCTCGGCAGACGCATCTGGAACTACAGTCTCTGGAACAACTGTTTCTACATCACAATTCCAATTCTCTGTTAAATCACATTCACCATAACTAATGGAATTATTGACTCTAGTCTCCCCAGTGTTCTCGCTGCTTTCATGTATCTCCAAAGGAAATAGTGTCTGCAAGGGTCGTCTCAAAAATGAAGAAGGACCTCGTCCCGACTTCACTCTCACCACAGCTCCTCTATACTCTCCATTTCTACCTTTAAGTCTCTTCTTAATTACTCCCAATTTCTACATTCCCCTTGGAGTATCATTGTGTATCACCACTACATCTCCCACAGACATCTTAGCAGTGATATTAGGAATTTTTCTTTGTCGCTGTAATTCCCTAAGTTCCAATAGGTATTCTTGTTTCCATCGAGTCCAAAAGTGTTGTAGAATAGTATGAAGATACAAAACACGTCTATTAATCATCACTCGAGAGTTAGTACAATAGTCTGGATCAGAATCCACATTCTCGGAATAACACAAATGATCTGGTATAGCTATAAGACGTTTTCCATAATTAAATGTGACAGTCTCAGTGGTTCATCCCGATCTGAAGCTGAATGTACAGTTAAAGGTCGCAAATTCCAAATAGCTTCCACTTTAGTTACAGCAGTATACAATACCACGTAAGATAATCTAGCAAGTCCCACCAACTTTCTAAAACATCTCTTCATTAGTTGAACCATACGTTCGAAAAATCCTCCCCACCAGGGGGCCCTCTCTACATTAAAAATCCATTGAATGCTGACATTGAACAGGTACTTAACTTCAGGATGGTTCACAGTCTTCAGTAGTTCCCTAGAGGCAGATTTAAAAGTCGAGCCATTGTCTGAAATTATGCGGGATGAAAATCCTTGTCTTAGACAAATCTTTTCAGACAACTAAGGAAACTGAGAGGAGTTAAATCAGTCATAATTTCAAAATGGACAGTGCAAGATACGCTACACGTGAACAGGCACACCCATGCCTTCCCACTGTATGTAATGTATGTGTTCTGTGCCCCTGGGTATGACATGTGTGCATGATGTTGGTCACCAATGGACCTGCATAATCCACACCAATGGTCGTAAAAGGACTGCTCTCCTTCACCCTGAATTGTGGTAAGGGTGGTGGTGGTATGTTATAACTGGAGGCAGAATATCGTCTACACAGCACGCACTGATAAATGAATCTTCGAACAATAGATTTTCCTTGACGAATCCAATACCTGCTCTTAATCTCTGTTAAAGTATTCTTGAACCCAGAATGTATAACTCGACAATGAGCTCTACGTACGACCAATAAAGTAAACAGGTGATCTTGAGGTAAGACAATCGAATGAATGACATCATAGGGCAGTTCAGCATTATCTAATTGACCACTACATCTCCAGATATTGTGTACATCACAAAACATCGTGAACTGCTCCTTCCACTCCTTCTTTATCCCTCCAGACTGAGCTTCCAGTATCCATAAAATCTCCACCCTGGGCTTAAACTTCTCCATCTGTGCTGTGTTAAGACTCTTATCAGTTTCATCTGCTACAATTCTGGTTCTGAATTTCAAATTCTCTACTAATAAAAGAATATATGCAGTGCTCTTAATGAACTTCTCATAAGTGCTAAATCTCTCTATGCTCATAATAGCACCTATACCCTCTCTGCTCTCACCCACATTCAGTAAGCCAGTGTCTCTGTCCATTACTCTAAGCTCTTCCAAACACTCCTTACGCATATTATGCTCTAATTCGCTCATCTCACACTCATTCTCTCTAATCGACTCAGGACCATCAAACCACAATTTAGACTCTTTCAATTCCTGCAAAATAACACCTCGTGCAGGAAGATCAGCAGGAATATTCTCTCCAATACAATGACACCAATGATCATTGTTCACTCTTTCTCAAATCTCTGTAACTCTATTCGGGACAAACAGCTTCCAATTTGTCTCTATTCCCTATATCCAGTGAAGTACAATCATAGAATCTGTAAAACATTTGTATCCAATAACCAAATCTCCAAGAACATTCTGTACTCGCGCTACAAGTCTAGCTAGCAACAATGCACCCAATAGTTCTAGTCTAGGAATCATATGTACCTGCAAGTAGTGATGGGCGATATTTCGATTCTCAGATCGATAGTATCGATTTTCAGCATATCGATACAGTATCGGAATCGAATTTTAAAAGCATGCAAAATCGATATGATATGTGACCATACCTACATGTGTGGTCACCACACCCATTACTCAAGTCAAGTACACATGCACATGGCATCTTGTTCTTCTATCACTGTCAGTGCTGTTAGCACTTCAGCCGCCTCTATAAACTCTCCTCCAAATACCGGTATCAAAAAAAGAAGTTTGGTATGGTG
>NW_003546246.1:705022-717448 GCF_000090795.2 Amphimedon queenslandica | reverse complement strand
GTCATACTGGAACAACATTAGTCATGATGCATTCTTATTACTATTTTTGTGAATAAAATATTGGGGTGTGGCTTTAGTTATTAAATGGTTAATTAATTAGTATCGTATCGAAAATAATATCGATAAAGCGATATTTAATACTAAAATATCAGTATCGTATCGTTTATTTTTTATACTGTATCGCCCATCACTACCTGCAAGGGTGCTACTCTGGTCTTAGAAGCCACAAGACTACAATGCTTGTTCTCATCTTGAACGTAAACCATCCCCACATACACTTTTGCTGACGCATCGCAGAACCCAATCAATGGTGAGCTCCCCTTCCTGTTCAGGAAGTAACATCTAGGTATCTTCAATGTTTCATTTACCTACATAATTTCTTTCATCTCTACTTAAGTGTATCATTCAAAGGCTCATCCCACAGTACCTTCAATTGGCACAGCTCTTGAAAGAAGAGCTTAAAACTAATAACAACAGGAGCAATCAATCCAATGGGGTCATATATCTTACTCACAACACTCACTAAATTTCATTTTGTTGGCTCTAAATGCATTGCTTCCTTAAAAATTGGCTCCACATCAACAAAAAATTCATCTGCATCTACATTCCAAACCACTCCTAAAACCTTATGCCTTTGCCTTAACAATGTACTGTGCTCCCTTCCTAATACCGCTTGTGCATAGGACTCCTCTGAAACAATATCATTACTGGTTTCACTCTTATTTATCAAGCCTTGTAATTCCCTTGAATTACTCACAAATTTTTTTAGATTAAATCCTCCAACTTAAAAAATAAACTTGGATTCCTGAAAAAATCTAAAGGCTTCATCAACATCATCTGCTGCAGTAATCACGTCGTCTACATATATTGATTCCTTTATCTTCTGCGTGGTAACACCATAAATATTCTCGTACAGCTTTAAGTGATGAGCTATGGTTGCATTTAAGAATATAGGGCCTGGGAGACACCCCAATAACCACTCTTGTAAATTTATAAGTCTGAATTTCTGGATTCTCAGCATTAATATTCTTAACCCACAAGAACCGTAAGGCATCTTGATTAGATTCCGCCTACTGGATCATGAGGAAGGCTTTCTCAATATCAGTCACTAATGCTATAGGATGTGTTCTGAACTTTATCAAAATATCAAAAATCTTACAATGAAGGGGAGGACCACTATAAAGGCATTCATTAAAAGAAGGATCGTTTAATTTCGCAGAAGCGTTGTACACAACTCTCACCTTGGTTGTGCTCTTATCGCGCCTGATCACCGCGTGATGTGGTATATAATGGATTCTATTTATAGTATCATCATTAACAGGCACTACCACTACAATTCCCAATGAAAGCTAATCTTTAATGACAGCATCACATTTGGCTAACAACTCAGGAGTCTCTCTCAATTGTTTTAAAAGGCAATATAATCTTTTCAAACTAAGTCTATAATTTGTAGGCAATGACAAACAACATTGTTTCCATGGCAAAGATGCAATATATCTCCCGTTCTTTTGTGAAATATGACACTCAAATTGTGTCTGCACAGACTCATTGCTCTAAACAATTCCCTAAGACTCAAGGTCTCAAAATGATTGCAATTGTTTATCAAGTCTTTTGTTCTCAGTCACTCCATGCACCCGTATTACATGTGTAATTAAAGTAGCATGCATCGCAGTCATCTAGATCTCTTATTGCTTCATGACCTGTAAGTATCCAACCCAAATGCGTATTAATCGCAGTTGGTCCTGACTCGCTCTTGACTACTTCTCCTGTTACAAGAGACCAATACTGATCACATCCTAAAAGGATCTCAGGCTTTATCTGTCTTGAATGCTCCATATCAGAAGCAAAGGGCAGGAACTTCAATTTAGGATACTTCTCTAAAGCAACTGCAGCATTGGAAATAGGTTCACAAATATGAGGCACAACTAATAATTTCAATTCTATAAGCTGATTATTCTTCAATTCAAGTCCTATCTTAACAACTTCACAACTCTTGGACTGTTCCTTTCTAGATTCAAAGGTCGCAATTGATACCGATTTAGATCCAAGAAAATGCAAGGCTAATCTTTTGCACACATTCTTCGTTATATAGGAGCACTGGCTGCCACTATCCAATATAAGATCAAGCTTCATTCTCTTGTCAGGCTGTTCTAGATTAAAGGCTGTTGCTCGCACAGTTTGAAAAAATATAGTGCTAGTGTCATTCGTAAGAAAAGTCGCTGCTGGTTGGGCAGGCTCAAATGAAGAAGTTTTAGGATTTAACCCACGTGACTGAGTCTGAGACCCAGAACTATCTTGAACATTAGGAAGGTTATCACTACAAGAACTATGCTTATTCTTTGATTTAAAACAGACACTAGTGTTATGCCGCCCCTGCAGACTTTACATTTAATAGAGGAACGACAATTTCTACCAATATGTCTGCGACAAAGACACACAAAACACCTCCCCTGCTCTCTCAACATTCGATTTCGTTAATCAACAGATACTATGGTTTTACAGTTAAATGGTGCATGATCCTCTTTCCCACAAAAGCAACACCCAATATTACTACTACCCATAAAAGTTCACGCTGTGGCATGCTCTCTAGTACGCCTTGGATTATCTTTAGGCTTATTCTTAAGCAATGAGGCTCTCTCTCTTGCTTCTAGTTCATCCTGTAAGACTTCAAGAATCTTTATCATCTTCCACTCTGCCTGAGGAACCTTTCTTGCTATGGTTAATTGCAATTCTGAAGGAAGCTTAGACATAAAAACTGGGGTTAACAATGCACTGTATGAGTCAACTGTGACTCCAAGCGCAGTTAGGCTTCTAATGCTCGATTCTGTCTTGTCATATAGACGCCGAAGTTCTAGTGTACAATGATCAGAAACAACAGGCTCTAGGCTCATTAGGCTATCCATGTGAATTGCAATAGTCTTCTTATCTCCAAATCTTTTTGCAAAATATCAACAGCTATGGCATAACTCGCATCCGTAATTGACAGGCCTAAAATGGCTTCTAACGCTTTGCCACTAAGAAACGAATGCAAAAATAAAAACTTCTCTGCGTCTGATAGCATAGCATTATTATGTACAGATGTCTTAAACGAATCCCAGAAGGGAGTCCATCCAGTGATACTTCCATTAAAATTCTTTATAACCAATTTTGGTAGTCACGCCGTGACTGCAGGAGTAACCGTAGCAGTGGGGCTAGGAGGCATGACGTGGCTTAATGCTAGCACATGCTCAACTCTAGCTATAGCAGCATACAATTCATCTTTTATCTTTTCTGAATCTTCAATCTCCTTATCTACATCTCCAGGATCAATATGATGCATCTATTCTTCATCAAGGCGCTTAAGCGTGTGAAAAGTATCATGTAAGCCCTTCTTAAGTTGCTGTAGTCTAATAAAATCTAGACCAGGAAGTGCTGCTGGACTATCTGTCGCTTCTTTTGTCCTTGTAGCTACAGCTCTGTGTCCAGCTCTTTGTTTCTTCAATAAGGCTGGATCTGTCATTATAATAGGCTCTATTCAATTGTATGGCTTCTTAAATAAACTGTGAAAATCGAATTGCTATACAATATACACGTGTTAGCGCGGCGCACCCTGCAGCAACAACACAAACACAAGAAGGCAAGATATGGCGTATTGTAGCTATCAAACAACCCACAAAAGGCTCCCTCACTCGAATCAATTGTGTAAAATGACAATACTGTAAATTCTACACAGTAAGTACTAGTACTGTGCTACGTTTACTCATGAATCCCTTCAGTATAATCTCAGAATGAAGACAGCAACTCGCCTAGCTTCTGTATCTCCTTTCTCGTGATTTAGCTTGCTCCTATCCGGCTTTCAGTGGACCATGTGAAAGTTCTAGGCTGAAGCTCCTGTCTTATCTTTTCTCTTTGTTGCTCACGGACAGATTAGTGCTTTCTCACTCTGCGACAATCAATATTTAACAACAATCTCGTTCACAAATATTGCCAATCGGCATCAAAGAATCTCTTGACAAATATTTGGTGTGCACGCAGACAGCACCAATCACAACTATTATCACTCACTAATAATTCACTCGCACAAAACCACAATAATCACCAATCACAATACTCACATAAAAACAATAATACTGTCCTCATTATATACAAAATGGCATCAATGAATATTGATGTAATTACAACAATGCATAATAATGATAAATATTGATCATAAGTATAGTCCCTGACACACAGGTCATGGAGAGGCATCAGTTGGTACTAAATCGTATTGTATATTGAATCATTTTGATTGTTCAGTGTTATTAGCTGGAGGTCACGGCATCAAATCATTAGAATCAAATCCAGTGCAGTTAGCATTCAAAAGGATAAGGAGAGATGAAGAATGCAGAAAGTAGGAATGGACAGCATTAAATGGAGTGCTTGAGTAGTTAGTTTTGATATTTAATTGCTGAACATGGTCAATACATAAGTTCTGCTAAACATTGAATAAAAGCAGTATCATAAATATCAGACCGAATTGAGAGAAGTTCTGAACTTTTATCATGCTTTGCTACCTTTTAAAAGTTTGCTGCATCTTTTTTCTGAAAGCAATCAACATCTAATATATATCTTCATGTCACATTGCTGTTCAAGATAGCCCAGTAACAAAGATTCAAATCCTTGACATGTACATGTTTAATGCAACACTATTCCTTTAAGAATAAGATTGTTTAAAAGTTCATCATAGCATCATAATTACAAGTGATGGGAATGATGCAATTAAAATCACTTATTAAAATGCTTTAACTGCTGCTGTTGACTTGACAAGAATGTCATTAGTAAATTCAAAATAATTCCATACAAGAGGAATGTGTTAATCAATGATTCAGAGAATCAATGATATCCACCTAGAGAATATCTTGTTAAAACTGTGAAATGCTTTGGTATGGAATATTTTTGTAGTTGCTCGATGTCCGCTTATGGAGGTCAATAAATGTGCTAAGTTCTTCTACCGGGTCCCAGTTGGCTGTCCGCCATCCGGAAAAGAGAGGATCCGCTGTACAGAAGTTATTTTGTATTGCATGCATGAGAAATTCAATTGGTACACCAGGCAATGTCCGTTATAAGGCTGGTGTCCGTTACAGGGACTTCCCTTTAACAGAGATATCACTGTAATGAATATGCTAATGGTGTTTTAATGGAGAAAATTGATCCTCAACTCTCTATAAAAGAGTGAAGTAGCAAAGTTGTTCATAGGCCCTGAGGTAACAGAGAGAAAAGGTCAGGTACACTACAGGTACTTTTCCAAATACATCAGAAAGTGAACTGAAATCGTGAACAAGAGTTAGACTCAGATATTTAAATGGACATTGATTACTTTTAAAAATTATTTTCACTTTGATATAATTTTACAAATAAACATGCACAGTACTTTCAACACTGGTTTACATAAAGCTGACAAAGTTAAAGCTTAGAAACAGCAATTGTTTGCTACTTAGCTCCCTATTATTATTCTTATCTACCAGACTGATGAAAAGCATTGCCAGGTTGTATGTGCCACATACCGTAATTTTGGAAATTTCCAATTAGAAAAAAAATTGAATAATTAATTTTCAATGAATTTTAATTTTCGGATAGCCATCTTGTTCCAAAATTAAGTTTAATTCCAATATTAAGCAGTAACAGTGAATGACTTTGAAGAGACACCGAGGACCTCAATTGTAGACCAAGAGAGAGTGAGTATGAGCAAGAAAGAAGGAGTAAAGGGCACAGAGCAGTGCTGAAAACAGCTGAAGTCAAGCCACATGGCACGAATACCGGAATTCCTTTTTACCCGATATTTTAATATTCCATTGTTTAAAATTTTAACTTTTTTATTTTCGAATTTTTCTGTCCATCTGAAAATTAAAATTATCCGAAAATTTCCAAAATTACGGTATACGAACTGAAATTGGGTGCTACTGAGGCAACAATGCACATACGTATGGTAGCATTGAAAATATGCAGTAGCCTTGTCCTTGAGAGAGAGAGAGACAAAGGCTTTCCTTAGTTTAGTTTGAAACACTCACTTCAGGATATACACCCTCAAATTTACCTCCAGCAGATATATCGGGTCCCAGGTCTTAAAAGAATAGTATGTACCTACTAGATATTCATTAACTAGAAAAATAGAACACCTTTAAACAGCCCCCAAGCCACGCTATTGTAGTTTCTGTATTGTATCTTAGTCTTATGAAGCTGACTGTTTGCTGCAAAAGAGCATAGTTGCTGATAGCCTTAAGATTAGTTGCATAAACTCCCTATGAAAACGATACACTTGGGATTCACCATATCAGAATTCATTTAGTGACCATGTTTCCAGGAAATGAATATCAAAATTAAGATTCTTGATGTACTACATCCAGTCCTTATGTCCACACTACATTTTATTACAAACATTAAAGACTTCCACTCTTTTTTAGCTAAAGTAATACAGGTGAAATCACAAATGATATAAATGTCCCTACAACTGTAACTCACCCCAATCTTTTAAAATTAATATCCTTATAAAAACCACGAAAATGAGCTGTAACAACATTTGAAGGACTATTCCATGAAAAAGAAAAGGCAGATTGACCATGTACATCTGAGCTGTAACAACATTTGAATGACTATTCCATAAAAAAGGAAAGGCAGATTTATTATGTACATTCGAGATGTGGATGCATCATGTACATGTAGCTCCACATCAGATGTATCAAATCCAAGTGATGATGTTCAGGGCAAACTGCCACTTTGCTTTTAAGTTTTAATATTTCATTTATAGGACTTTAATGAAAGGAAATGAATAAGTGCATCAGTGCCTGAACATTCAAAACACCACAATTCAAGTAAATGACAATGCAATACTTTTTTTAGTAATATATAACGCTACTTAAGAGATTCAAACTGTTATAAGTGGCCAGAAACACAAGAAAACGGAACATTTAAGCAAGAGACTGTTAATAGGAACAAACAATGGCAACTTCATAGAGAGTTTTACAAACACACACCCCATGACAACTAAAATGTACTGGCAAAGGACCATGGAAGGATATATAGCAAGTTATAACCATAAACAATAAAGTTATAATCATAAGCAATCAAGTTATAAAAGAAATGGCAAGAGTTGCCAATAAGTGCTGAATTAATGGACTATACAGCACGTTTAGCAGCAATGCCTCAAGATACTAAGAGTGAGTCACCTTGATAGTGAAGATGCTGAAAAGTTTCAAGAAGTTATACAACTGCTATACAAATTTAAAAGCGGTGTAAATTAGTTCTGAAACATAGGTTAATGAGTTTATTCAACTAAGGGCTTCACACATCTGCCATAAAATAAGAGTGGTGGCTCTGAATTGATTCAATTTTAAGAACAGTTATTGTACATTGATTTCTCTATTCCTCTGCTTGCTGTAGATGTTCCAAAGGTGTGGTACATGCAACTTGTAACAGTTTGAATCATTTATATGCATTGTTTAAGTACTGCTTAAATCTACATGATCTTCATGTTTGCACTCTTGACAATACAACTTATGGCACTCATGTAGCAATAATTTTCTGATGCCTCTTGTCTTGCCTGGAAATAGAAGGCTAATTGTAGCACCATTCTACTCCAACAGGGTATGCGCAGGTCCTTGTCCCCTAGAATGATTCTCCAAGAAAGGAAGTGATACTGTGACTGTTGCAACACAAACAAGGACAAAAAATTTAAAAAAAACAAGGACAAGTAGCATTCCACACAGCCAACGAAAATACAAGGTAATAATCGTACTCTCGTGACACAAATTCTACTTTACATTGCAAGGTGATTTGTAATTCTTTCATAATAAAGTTACATAATATTGTAGAGTAGAATTTTCCTCACGAGAGTAGATTTTCATTTTGTATTTTCGTTGCTCATTCGGAATCCTACTTGTCCTTGTTTTTCTTAATTTTTTATGTTCTTTACAATAGCAATCCCACTACTAAGGCACAAAAGCAAACACGAAAGTCTGACTGTGACGCTAATTCCAATTGATTGAAGCTAATGAAACATTTGGAAAAATCTACATTATAGTCTTTGGAAGTTATTGCATCTCAAAGAGCCAGAACAAAACTTACATGTACATGTATTCAGAAATTTCTTGCACAAAACCTACATGTAAATGTATTCAGAAATTCCTTGCACAATCTACATTTATTCACAGAGCATTTGTTTTGAATTTATTCATATACTGAGTTACTGACAGAGCCTTGCAAATGCTCTGTCATTAAGCAACCGAAGCTCAATACTACCAAGGTCAGGATCAAAAGTGCACTAGCATTGAGCTACCCATCAACACTGTTTGCAATATAATTTGAATTCATTCCACTCAGATTGTACACCTGGCCTCCATATACATGTGTGTATGGTGGCAGCTTATTTATCATGATCAAAGTCAAATGATAATATTTGCATACATGTGTGTATGGTGGCAGCATATTTATCATGATCAAAATCCAATGATAATATTTGCATCATTGTTATTTAAATCTTCATAAATGTGATCGTAAAAGATATTATTGTGATATGGTATTATGACAACCGAAACTATCTCAGTAAGCAAAAATGACAGACAGAGGGGGAAAGCACAGCAATAAAAGGAATCAGGCATAAAAGAAGTACGTAATTAATAATAATTAGAAAATGTCATAGGATTATCAATAATTATTCCTACACATGCTTCATTTACAGCATCATGAGTGGTAGACTCTTGTCAGATTTTCAGCCCAAATTACCTCATCTAATCAAGTCCAAATGCCCCCTAACATATTGAAGGAAATTAATCAAGCAGTGGCAGAAGCCTTACAAGGGAAGGAGAAAAACAAAACAATTAATTAACTTGTGAGTATGGCTTGAATGTAGCTAGCTAGCATCTCGCAACAGTTAGAAACTGAAACTACATGTAGTTATTTTGTCAAATTTGCCATCTACATGTATTAAATCAAAACTTGGCCTACAATGTATAGACACTATAGGATGCTAACTTCTTGAAGCAATTATAGATACCATTTATAAGACACTATTTAAAATCATCCGTGTCCTATCTGCATTCTGTAAGGAAAAAATTTCGAAATTCACCTGCTGGATGGCAAACCAGTGGATAGGAGGCCAAAAGCAGCCTTTGAGGACAAGCTGCTTCAAGTGCTCAGGAGACATTCTGGACTTTATTCTTCGCTGTTACTAACATTTATTGCCACTCAGGCAAGCCGCGATGGCCTTTTATTCCATGTTTCCCCATCTAGCTCTTGCCTTCCAAGTCATGAGTGTGGGTGGATAACGTAATGCAACAATTGCAGAAATTGCCACCATATAGTAATTAATTTCCATACTCCTTGTTACATACAACATATACAGGTATGTTCAATGTTATTACATATGTACTGCACATCCACAATTACAATTTCAATTATTACTTTTCGAAGCCCAATAATACACATGTGGCTTGTTGATGTATTGAGGACCTTAGCTAGAGGTATGAGTCATTGTATTCAATTAGGACGGTGAAAAGTAGGTCTGAGATTAATTATGGGCATGTTCTGAAATGAATGCAGCTGCCTCGTTCCATTATGTCATATTAATTAGAAGATTGTATTATCCAATAAGTAAATAAGAGATCAAAATTCTATTTCATCTTATTAAAATAAGACTACTATACTTGTCTATCATTTATAACTAAAAAGTGCCTCAAAGACGTTGTAAGAGTCAAGGATGATGGAAGACAAAAGTTCTCTGTGTCTGTATCAGAAATCATTGTCAAATGCGGACTGATAATGACACACACAGATAATCTTATTTACCGTACAGGAGTATAACCAGGACTACCAAAATTATCACCGTACACAATACCCATTTCCCTCCTGATACTTAGAAGGAAATCATACTAGTAGTCTCTATGGGTGATACCAAGTATTATCCTGAATATCATCATCACTAAAAGAGGTTCGTGTAATACCGTATAGCAGAATATTTTAAAATTAATGAATTTGGCATTTTGATAGCCATTCACAAGAATAATTTTGAGCCATTATGTGCATGCTCAATGAAATGTGGGCCAAAATTTGCCAAATGAAAGTTCACCAAAAACAAAAAAATTTAGTAATTAGCCAAAATTTAGCCCGTCCAAAATTACCATTTATAGGGTAATGGAAATCTCTAGAAATGTATGGCAACATGATGGCTTTGAAGCACCCAGAAATGGAGAACAGAAGGCCAAGTGTGATCTCTCACTTGAGGCCATTTTAGATTGGATTTGTCACTCTCATCACCCTCTCAATCCTCTTTCTTAGGGCTAGTTTTATTACTGTAACATACTAACATACCTTGTCCCATCTTGCCAATTCCACAAACCGCAGTCTCCTACAGGTCACTTTGTATTTCCTATTTTTTTTGAACGGGTTATCCTAGGCATCTACAGGAAAAATTTGTAATTACAATGATTAAAAGTGACAAACCTGAAAGTTAGGACTAGTCTCTTATACTCACTTTTGAATGACTAATAATGAGCAACAGCAAGCTAGATAGCCTGCAAACCACACCTCCAAGTTTAATTAACGTAAATCCTTAAATAGAAGCTGCATTCAAATAAACACCGGGTTAGCAATACAATTTAACTATAAATATGCAACACTAGCCCAGGAATGACTGAGTAGTCTAGTGGATAATGCCTGAAGTTCCAGAAGTCAAAAGCATGAGGTAACTGGTTCAAACCCCGCTCTGGGGCTAAGTTTTTTATTTTTTATATATTTTTTTCGAGGTCCAAATACCATTTTAGGAATTAGACGCCCGGGCTTTTATTTAAGGAAATACGGTATTAATTTATTAGGGTGTTGCAAAAACCCGGAGTCAGAGCCGGAGATTAGTGCTAAAAAAAGGAGCCAGGGACCAGAGCCAGAGATGATTGCTAAAAACTTGAGTTTGGAGCCGGATCTGGAGCTGGGGATGAGTGCTAAAAACCAGAGCCAACTCGGCGATGGAGTGGGATAATAGCACCAGAGTTCAAAAGATAAATATGCAAATAAGCATTATAGCACGTGACAGTCCGCATATTTATACTTGTCAAAAATTTCGGTGCATGTGCTACTGCGTGTCTGAATACCGGTACTTTAGTCAGTTATACCGTACTACAAACTCTTCAACAGAGCTAGACACAATAATTGTCTTCAGAAGAAGATAGTGAACCCGATGTTAACTCGCCACCGTATGTGGGAGATAGTGACGAATCTGACAATTATGATGAACCAGAAGTACCTAGATGTATACAGGCTCTTGGTAAGTGTAATAGTAGAAACAAGATGAAACAAGCAATTAATTTTAGTGTACCATTTAAGAAGATTCTAGATTATTCTTTTTCATTTACTAGACTATTCCTTTTTTGTGTCGACTATTCTTTCAGTTTACTGGAACATTCTGGGCTAGAATGTTCCAGATTTGTACCTTGCTATAAATATGTGATTTTTGTAAATAGGGGGTTCCTTGTTTGGTAAAACATAATATTTAACCACTTACTTCTGGTGAACACTGTTACATTTGATGGCAGCGGTGCAGCGACTGGTAGCCTGCACTCAAATTATAATTCGTGTATATGTGTGAATGCTAAGGTCTGGAAAAGACTACAAGACTATGGCTGAACTACTGGAATTACTCAAACAATGGGAGCAACAACGAATGGACGAGAAGGAACGATACGAGGAAGAAAAACGGCAAGCGGAAGAACGACGAATGGAGGAGCGGCAACAAGAAATGGAATGCCGAGAAGAAGAACGGTGACAAGAAATGGAACACCAAGAAGAATGGCGAAGATATGAAGAACGGCGAAGATATGAAAAAGAGCTATGGCAAAAGGAAGAAGATAGGGAACGAGAGCGAGAAGAGGACCGCTTACTTTACGAGGGGCGCTATGACATTAATAAAGAAACCTACAGACGATTTTGCTCAGCCAACATAAAAAGAACAGAGACACCGTTGGAGATGCTGACATGGAATACAGACCTTGCAGATAAGTGGCTGGTGTCATGCACAACTAGGGAGGAAGTTATTGACTGTGTTATATTGGAGCAGTTTGTGAATGTGTTACCAGAAGAAGCAAGCACATGGGTCAAAGAGCGTAAACCGAGTTCAAGCAAGGAAGCAGGTCAGTTAGCGGAAGACTTTTGACAAGCAAGAAAGGACAAGTGGGAGGCAGCAATTGGGACGAAGGTTGAGGAGAAAAGATGTCACAATTGTAAGAAGGTGGGTCACCTGGTTAAAGATTGCCGCCAATTGAAAGATCTAGACAAGAGTAGCAAAGAAGATAAAGACAAACCTCTGATTACATGCCACAATTGTAAAGCCAGAGGAAATATAGCAAAGAACTGCCCAAAAACAATGTTTTGTGGTTTACGATAGGAGTCGTTAAATCAGGGATTACTGTATGGACGAGTGGAGGG
>NW_003546246.1:678296-705012 GCF_000090795.2 Amphimedon queenslandica | reverse complement strand
GAGATAGATGTAGGTGGAAAGTTGCTTCAGGTTGAAGCAGCGGTGTCAGATACGTTACCTAGGTCAGTTCTATTGGGGACCGAGTTAAAAAGCCTACTCAGAGAGGAGAGAGGTAAGAGTGGATTTGCTGTCTTAACAAGGAGCGGGGCTGGTAGACAGAAGAAAGAGGAAGAGGAGTTACAACGGAAAGAAAAAGAATCTGGAGCAAAAGGAACGACAGTGGAAGTAGATGCTCAGGAGTCGGACACTGGAACTCACCCCAGCCATAGATAATGGATGACAATTATCTAAAGGACAGGGGACAAAGGTGGGCCAAAGGAGGCCGAGGAGGAACAGAGGGACGGAGATCAGCCACAGGAGGAGAGGAATAATTACAGTTGGCTGGATGTTGGGCTACAGTTTGCTGAAGACATGTTTCTACAGGAGGGAAAACTAAGAAAAAAACAGACAAGGTTACAGAAGAAAGAGGAGCAGTATGAACATGCAAGAGAGAAGACTAAAGAGAGTGTTGTGTCACATATTATTGGAATGCGGGAGAGGATGCAAGCAGTGAGTGAACTGGTCAGGAAAAATGCGGAGAAGCAGCTGGCAAGGCAGAAGAGATGGTATGATGGGACAGCTGGGGAACGGGAGCTATCCCCAGAGGAAAAGGTGTTGGTGCTACTGCCAGCTTCAGGTGGTGAACTGCTGGCCCAATGAAGAGGACCGTATGAGATTGTTCGAAGAATCGCAAAAATGGACTACGAGGTGCAGATTTCAAAGAGAAAGAAGATCTTTCACATCAATTTGTTAAGAGAGTGGCAGGAAGACAAAGGGGTTGCTGACTATTATTTTGACAAAGTGAGGGACAAGACAGAGGATGGTAAGGAGAATGGCTTGTGTAAGGATGATGGGGATGAGTTGGCAAACTGGAACACTGGATGGGAGAGCTCACCATTGACAGCAGGCAATGCATTGTCAGAACAGCAGGGGGAGCAGTTCGGAAGGGTACTTAGGGGGAAACCGGGACATACAGCAATTGCTGAACATGGAATTTTTACAGGGTCCTGTCGTCCGGTACGTCAGCCTCCATGTCGGATTTCATATGCTTATCGTTCAGAAGTGGACATGGAGATCCAGGGCATGTTAGCAGAGCGAGTGGTGGAGCCGTCGGGGAGTGATTGGGCATCTCCTGTGGTGATTGTCAGGGAAAAGACAGCACTCTACGATTATGTGTGGATTATGGGAAACTCAGTGCAGAGACTGAGATTGATGCCTATCCCATGCCGCGGATGGATGATGTTCTGGATCGGATGGGACAGGCTGGTTGCTTTACATCTTTGGACCTTGCAAGAGGATATTGGCAGGTCCCTGTGGCAGAGGGGGATCGTCATTGGACTGCCTTTGTAGGCCCCTTTGGACTCTGCCGGTTGGAGGTAGTGCCTTTTGGCCTCAGTGGTGCTCCGGCTGCTTTTCAGAGGCTTGTGGACCACATTGCAGGGGGATTGCGCGGTTTTGCTCATGCTTATCTGGATGGCCTTGTGGTGTTTAGTGCAACATGGGAGGACCATTTGGAGCAGTTAGCAACGGTACTGGGACGATTGCAAGAGGCAGGACTTGCAGTGAAACCATCCGGGTGTCAGTTTGCTGCGAGGGAATGTGCTTGCCTGGGTCATGTTATTGTGGGAGGAAAGGTAGTACCAGTCAAGGACAAATTGAAAGCGATTAGGGATTTTCCTCGGCCGGAGTCAGGGACGCATGTATGGGCCTTCCTGAGTCTCACTGGATATTGCCGAGGGTTTGTCCCCGGGTGTGCAGCAGTAGCAGTTCCACTGACGGAGGCTACAGAGAAGTCACAACCACAATAAGTCAAATGGACAAATGCATCAGATAATGGAGTAGGGGCTGTTCTGAGTCAGTGTGATGATCAGGGATTTGGCCATCCTGTGTCGTATTTCAGTCGAGGGCTGTTGCCGGGGGAACAGCGTTGTGCTACAGTGGAGAAGGGGTGTCTGGCTGTCTGGTTGGCTGTTGGGACATTTCAGGTGTATCTCCTGGGTCAAACTTTCACCATCCAGACAAATCATAGGGCCATTCATTGGCTAAAGAATATGAAGAACTTAAATAGCCGACTGGCACGGTGGAGCTTGGCCTTACAACCTTTTCAATTCAGGATTGAACACCGCAAAGGACGGGAGAACGCAAATGCAGATGCCCTCTCAAGAATTGAGTCGTGCTTTGCACTGAAGGAGGGCAAAGTGTTATAGTAGAAACAAGATAGGACAGGCATTTAATTTTAGTGTACCATTTAAGAACATTCTAGATTATTCTTTTTCATTTACTGGACTATTCCTTTGTTGTGTGGAATATTCTTTTTGTTTACTGGAACATTCTGGGCTAGAATCTTCCGGATTTGTACCTTGCTATTAATGTGTGATTTTTGTAAATAGGGGGTTCCTTGCTTTGTAAAAAACATAATATTAAACCACTTACTTCTGGTGAACACTGTTACAGTAAGTTTATAAGCCGGTAGTTCAATGCTGATTTTTCATATCACTAAATTAGCCTTAACAGTGTTGTATTTCAAATTTTACACCTAGAAATCATGATGTTCATCAACAAAGTGAAATTGAAAATTAACACTTCTCAATGCTATATGTCTATGCATGTCTATTGTGCATTACTTTCTAAAATTTCTAATTATACTCCTATCCACAACTAGATTCAGAGACCATTCATTCGACTGATTGTTTTCCAATACAGAAAAAACCTTTAAGAATAATTTAAGCACATCTGATGTCATTGATGTATTTTAAAAAGCAAGAATGAAATATAAAAATGCTATCTCTACTGAACCACCAGTTTCACCCTTGGGAGGGGAACTTTACCTTTTCTCTATGGGGTCTGATGAGTCAAAGTGGAGTACAATGAGAATGAAGTATAGGTATGTTCGTTTGACGGCAAGCCTTAAATTATTATAGGCACTGTTGTTTTTCATTATAGGTGTGACCAATACAGGTGGGCACAATTGGGCGTGTATGATATTTCTTATGGTGATAAAATGCTTGCTGTGTTTTCAGGAAATCTTGCAATAAGGCTTAAAGGGTGTGGTAATTAGTTACCGTGACAACAATGATGTTCCTACCTAAGTGCAATAATAAATTTCGTAGCTTCAGAAAT
Organism: Amphimedon queenslandica; assembly: GCF_000090795.2. NCBI lineage: Eukaryota > Metazoa > Porifera > Demospongiae > Haplosclerida > Niphatidae > Amphimedon > Amphimedon queenslandica. The sequence goes on along the minus strand of NW_003546246.1, from coordinate 701,853 downwards.
GACTTCATGTGAACAGCGACGTTCTTCTCCTTATTCTGAAGATTTGAGGTGGAGAATCGTTAGGCAAAGGTTTGCCTTGGAGAAAAAGATATCTGAAATAGCAGAGAACTTATCTATTGATATGTCTACTGTTTCAAGAATTGCTCATGACTTCTGCAATACAGGTCAAGTAACAAAGAAAGCTTACCCTGTTGAAAAATCTGCTCGTAGCTTGACATTTCTCTTAAATTATTTATCTTCAACATGGTCATTAACAGACCTGGCATTTTACTCAGGGAAATCCAGTCATTGCTAGAATCAGAGTTTGATGTATCTGTCAGTCTCAGCACAATCCATAGTTGTCTACACCAAAATGGTTTCACACGACAAAATGATACAAAGCAATGTACTAAGGTCCGAATTGTTAAGGATGGAATATGTCTGTAATATTTCTGTATACTCTCCAGAAATGTTCGTTTTTGTAGATGAAACAGGTACTGATAGACGAGACACTACCAAAAAGTATGGATACAGTTTAAGGGGAAAATCACTGAAAAACAGTACTCTGCATGTCAGAGGGGAGAGGATATCTGCAATTGCCTGTATGTCTATGAACGAACAACTTGACATTAAACTAGAATGTGGGACAACTGATGGTGATGAGTACTATGAGTTTTTTCAAACCCACCTACAACCACATTTATTGCCTTTTAATGGACATAACCATCATTTAGTTGTTGTTATGGACAACTGTTCCATATATCATGTATCAGAGGTTAACACAATCATTAACTGACATTGGATGTTTAGTTGAGTTTCTTTCTCCGTATTCACCAGAGTTCAATCCTATTGAAGAATTATTTGCTAAAGTTAAAGCAATTTTACCAACAATAGAACATGAAAACCCACATTTCACAATAGAAACACTTGTACTTAATGCATTTTCAGAAGTGACAGTAGAAAACTGTCAAAATTGGATCTCACATTTTAACAGATGGTTAGCTTAACAAAGATTTCTAAGTGACAAGAGAATGTTTTCTTTCTGCTTTGTGTATTCAGATTCAGTGAGAATTCCATCATCATATAAGTTTTGTAAATAGCGGAGCTGCTCGTAATTTTTCATCCGCAATTCAGTAGACTTAGAAGGAGAAAGAGTTGATGATGTAGATGTACAACTCGATTTTCCACTTGTAGAAGTATTGAAAGCATTGGCAAAAGCTACAGCAGCATTAGTCAAAGCATCAGACATTGTATCTATTTTCAGCTTTTTTGGTGCACTTCCAGTAAATGCAGGAATATCAGGGGGTGTGTCATAACTCTCATGGAGGCTTGATATGATCATTTTTGACCACAATCGTAGTTTTGGGTTATCATACTTATCTTTATGTTTCTATTGAAGTTCTAAACAGACAGATTAAGCATCATCCTCTTTATCCAGGCGACTTAATTCGTTTCTCTTTCGCTTCATTGTTCCTTTGCCATCACACCACAATACTATTTCTCCTCCGTTACTGTGTTTATTGTAAAGGCTACTGAGATCATCACTTGAAATAAGGCTAACTTTAGCATGATGTGGACCATCATAATAGCCAATATTGAAGTCATTACCCTTGGACGGAAGTTGATCTTCAAACTTTGCTGGTAATTTTAGTGTTATTTCTCCAAAACTTTCAAATTTCAAATGAAAATTATGCAGCTCTCTGATAATAATTTCACTCTTTTTTAAAGGATTGATAATCTTAACTCTGTAGCCATATTTCAGAGCAGGTACTGCACCACTAGTTACCACTGGCTGTAAATAAATAAAGAACAGCATAAACTCCACTTACTATTATCATTGTATATGTATGCGGCATAATTTGCAGGTCATGTAATGTAAATTGAGACTGAAGCTCAGTGGTTGACTCACCATGACAATCTGTCCTTGTCCCTGGCAGATAGTGTTACCAGGACGTGCAATTGTTTGTGTAGCTTGTCAAGGTGGCAACTGTACTGTTAAAGTTGGCTGAGAATAAGCTACTGAATTAGAAGTAGGCTGACCAGTAGCAGTGGTTCTCGAGGCTGAAGGAGCTGACCCTGTTACCGTACCAGGCAAGATACCAGGCACTAGATTATTAGCGGGTCAGCCTCCCCGAATTGCTACTGGGTTGTTTACTTGAACAGCTGTCCTACCACAACTTGATTTATTCGTTGTGTCTGTGACAGAGCTACTAATTGCTGCAAATGGGACAGAGCCTGTAGCTGCTTGATGAGGTCAGAATTGGGTATATTAGCCGCCATATTAACACCAGTTTTACCAATCACCATGTGATGTGTTGTCTAGTTTGCAAGATTTCCGGAAAACAGTAAAAAAGATTTACTGCTGTTGATGGGAAATTTTGTCACCCTAAGAAAGGCAATAAGAGTTTTCATCGCTGGGAATACTGGGGTTTTGAAGATTTATTTATTGGGCGAAGCCCACTAGTTCGAGTAGAGTATGTTTGTTTGTTTGTCTGTCAGTTTGTACACGTACGTCACCCCTATTTATCCGTATGAAAAATTTTCCTATTTTAATAACCTCATCTTAATCTTCTTTGAAAACGGGCATGGTCACAGTGAAATTAAATGGTGCCAGCTATCAATTCTTCATTATTCTTTATGTTCTTGACCTTATAAGTTACAAGTCACTCACTTGAGTCAGCAAGAATGCAAGAGAAGTCTCTGTTACTTTCCAAATACAGCAATAGAAGGCAGATATTCCACCGTTGTGAGCTTGTACAGCCTCAACAACTACTGACATAACCTATGACTGCAGTTACTGTCTCTGGCTTCCAACACAACTTTTTTGCTGCAGAATGTGATAAACTGATAAACAAAATTTGTGTTTCCAAGCATGATAACTTCATTACAAACTTACAAACTACTGTACTTACTCATGTACATGTACAATAATGTAGCTCTACACCATATAACCTTTAAAATATAGCGTGGCTAGGGGGCTGAGCCCCTGAATGTTTTACATTCGTCTAGTATTACATTATACTGGGGACCATTCAGTTTTTAAGAGTTTTGAAAAAAACAAGAAGCCTTTCATAAGATCTGCACCCTTTGTGAAAGAAAAGGTATTCCATACTCATTTGTTAGCTACAATGCCTTTATTGGTTGATATTATACAGATTGAAACAAGCAAACATTTACAAGCTCCTAAAGATGTTCACAGGGATATAATTCTGGCTAATGTTTTAGGGCCTAGACATGCAGTTACTACACCTCGTGATGTGAAGCAGGTATTCTTTGAGTGAAAAATTGATTTGGTATTAAATAATGGTAAAACAGTTTTCACTTGCAGCAAATGCCTACAAATTAAATGATTTCTTAATAATTCTGGCTGATGTTGGAGGGCCAAGACTTGCGGTTACTACACCTCGTGATGTGAAGCAGGTATTTTTTGAGTGAAAAATTGATTTGGTGTTAAATAATGGTAAACCAGTTTTCACTTGCAGCAAATGCCTACAAATTAAATGATTTCTTAATACATGTACATGTTTCAATCATGTATATGTACATGTAGCTACATTGTACATGTACTGTGTCATGTAATCAATTTATTACTGTTACATGTACCTCATCATAATAGGTTCATAACTTTAAGAACAAAATAAGTAAGCAAAACCTGCTTTCGCACGATGCATTCTACAATGTGAATGAGCTTCATTCTTTACTATTACAAAATAGTCAAAGTGGTATGTGTACATCAGAAAGCTTCATAACTTATTTCATGACTCTACCTCGTACTATTCTACATTTGGTCCCACATTCCATAATTGGTTCACTGAGACTCTTCTAAAAATTTCATCTGTACCAGTCACTTTTCATTATGATACTGTGTTCAATATTGGCGATTTCTATTTATCTACTGTAACCTTCAGACATGGTCTGTTTGAATATGAGCCAATCATTCCGTGAGCATTTCTACTTCACAGCTGGCGTTACCAGGAAGATCATCACTATTTTTTACAAGCCATAGCAAAGGCAGTTTCTCTATTACTTAAAAAAAATTTAGTCACAGATAGAGAGTTTAATTTTGATAATGTTTTTCCCTGCGGCAAGCATTTCTTTTGCTGAAACCACATCATTCGAGATGTGCAGTGGTACTTTAAAAACTCCTGCAATTGCACTCCTGAGGAGGTGAACTACTTCATTAATAAAATTAGAGAAATAATGTTATGTGAGACAGAAACAAATTTGACAAGCAATGGGAAGATGCACAACATGATAAACGTTTTAAAGATAAAAAAAGTTTTTTCATACTTCTCAAATAGCATCATTCCAGCAATAAAGAAACGTGCAGCTGTTTGGGTGTTACGTGCTGCTTGTGTGAAGAACCCCTCTCTTGGCATTACAAATAATGCTTCTGAGTCCTTCAATGCTGTGATGCACAGATTGCAACAGTTGAAGGAGGTTCCACTTGATGTCATTAGTGTTTCACTTCATATGTTCACATCATATTACCAGCGTGAAATTGCTCGATCAATCCATTAATGTGGTTCATGGCAAGTAAAAGATGAATACGACTTCATTAAAAAGAGCCATCTATGATGCCTTTTTTACCCCAAGTATGCAACCCAAGTCAGATAGTTCACGTTTGCACAGTGACACCTGTGAATACTGTGAATACAACTACATGTATTTCTTCTAGTGAATCAGCTGAAAATAACACACCTGTTTGTTTGGCTAATAACGCAATACAATCAGAGTCAAAACATTTGGAGATGAAGCTTGGGTTGTAATGGAAACAGAAGACATAACACCTCGAGCTGTTCGTTTGATCCCAAAAGAGACTTGTTCATGTGCTGCAACCAGAAGATGTGTCCAAATCACTGCCTGTAGAATGATTGTTGGTTTACCACTTGAACAGTCTGGAAAAATGAACACATCTGAGCTCAATTGTCGTTTATGTAGAGCGAAGCAAAAACAGCAATCTGGAAAGAAATGCCCTAGGAAGAATGACTTTGAAGGTAAATGCATGTAGACTATAAAACAAGACAATTAACACTGCTTGTAAAATTGCAAATTGTGTTGATTCAGAAAAGCAGCCTAAGCTAACACCTGATGATTTGGCTAATGATAAGGTTTAATGAAAGTTTTTTGTCTTCTTAAAATGACACGACACTTTTTAGACAATTCCATCAACAGATGATACATGTACATGTAGTTCTGCTCATCCGGAAGCTAATGCTTGTAGCATACATGTTCACGTATGTTGTCAAGATCTCTATATATTTTTTATTGTCATATTAAGTTAGGTGATGGTTAGGATACTCCAGTTACAAATATTGTTCCTCCTGTAGATACAATATTTCACCAAGTAAACACATGAATGTTTGTTATTGTATAAACATTTATTTATCTACATGTATTTTAGACTGCACCCTCCTACAGACAGAATTTTTACAGCTTCCCTTATTCATTCAAGTCTATCATTTATCAGAATAAGAAATCATCTGTAATGTGCACCCGCAACATTAAATACAATGACGAGACTGTTTTTTTGGAAGATCTTCCTTGATAGACCGAGTCTGTTATTTCCAGGCAGTTTGCCATGTCCTTACATTTGTAAGGCATCACTAGACTCAGTATGTTAGATGTTACTTTAAATGCATTTTGGTTGGTTTACTTTAAATTTTTTTGATGATTGGGCATTTCAGTAATGGAGCTATACTGATAATTGAGACTTCTAGATCTAATGAAGTAATTTTTGCTAAAGTACTGGACACTGCATTGCCCACATGTACAGTTGAGGTATGAAGCTAATATATTACATAGTTGCATTCAGCTATTATTATGATAGATTGTGTCTACATACAGCATTCCAGATTGTTCTGAAATTAATTATCACATCAGTGTTGCCCTAAATAGTGGTTGTGATATCAAAGCATTTACTGCTGTAAACATTGGTGTGCAGTTTAAGGATGACCATGAAGATATCTTGTTGGCAGGGTTGCTATTTCTTGCTTTGAATAATCAATCGTGCTCTGACTTGGCTAAAATAGTGTTTGATATTAGTATGTTAAGAGACGAATTGGTTGCTTTAGTTCTGAAGAATGGAAGTGAAAGGAATATCTCATCATTGATTTCGTATCAACAAACATCCAAGCGATTTTGTAGAACGACAAGGAAGAGTGTCAATGTATACTGTTTGTGCCAAACTGCTTGGATAGAACATAGCACAGCGAATGCGATATATGGGCCTCAATTGAAGGAGTATAATGCACATGGCTGTTCTGAATGTGGAAACTGGTTTCACATTCACTGTTTGAAGGCATGTAGTGTTCTGTCCCTAAGAGGACAGAGGATTTCCTTTGCCCTCTTTATAAGAAATTGCCTATTAATCCATGGGGCCATTCAAAATACACAAATACCTGTACCATTGATAATTGCTTCCAAATAATACTTGTTTCTTGTCTACAAGACAAAAATCTTCTGAATTATTTTGGTTGCAGTGAATCCGAGTTTGCATTAAAAGCATCTATGGCATTGCTATTAAAGGGCGATGCTGTTGGCGGAAAGGAATTGATGTTGGACCATCTAAATTCAGTCATTGGTTTTCCAAGGAAAGGCACTTTATTCGATTGCTATGGATCTGAGTATGCCAACTGTTTAACTGCTTTTTCTAATGTATGGAAAGTTCACCTGGCTTTACGTTGTTGCTTACCAGATTGTCCAAAAAGTGACACTGATAGATTTCCATGTGGTTTCAATCTTAATGATAAATTTGCTTACAGTGATCAAGTAGATAATCAGTTTCCTGTAGCCCAATTTTTTTTTGCTGGATATTGCGGAGCAGATTTTAAGACAATGCCAAGAAAACAATCATGTTTTGAAGTCAGCAGCAAAATGGATGTGGAAAGTGGTATTGATGTACATGTTTATGTTTGTACGGGTCAGCTACTTGTGAAAGAAGCACGCTTTGTTTCCAAGTCTCCGTGGTTGCTTCCGTTTTCTATTGCTTCGCTCATTGGAGAAGCACTGCTTACCTTACCAATGACTATAAAAGTCTTTAATAAGAACTATATCCTTGGTGGGTTTTCCATGCATAGTCCAGGACACTACACAGCTGTGATAGTTTTGAGAGGGAAAAAATACTATTATGATGGATTGCACACGTATTTTTAGCCACTACAAAACGAACATCTAAATCACAAAGGTGGGTTTGCTTACTATGTCATTGAGACAACATCAACACCACACCATTCTCAAGGTATTTATTATTTGAGCTTTGCCCATAGCTTTTATTATTTGTTAGATATTATCCCTACTGCCTGAAATGCATCTATGAATTCAGAGCGACAAAATTTCAATAAGCAATGTGAAAGAGGTACACTCTCTGTGATTTGAAATACTTTTATTCTAAATTTACTAGGAGACAAAAACAAGGTGATTCTTTCAGTGGGCACAATCAACTTGTTTTGTAAGGACATGGAGGAACTTCTGAAACCTGTTCCTTTATCAGAAAAAGTAATGCGGCATCATGTTATTTTTAATATATACATTGTTTTTAGTATGCACTTTACTTTTTGACACTGTTTTGTTACGAACAAGAACAAAAGGAGACATTTGATGAGGTATGGAGCTACAGCTATGCATTTGTAATTGAAATTATGCTTTTGTTGCTATATTATGGAGCAATTGAAATAATAGGATACAAGGAAATTTTAGCATGTAGTGAGGCAAAAAGTGTAGCACAATTTGATAAGTTGAATCCTTGTTCTATAATACAGGTAGCTTTTTGGTGTATTACCATTGTTTCAAATACACTTTTTATACAGAAGCAGCTATATTTACATGATCATTTGCCCAAATTTTGATGAGTTTTTTACGGTGAATGCCTTATCATCATAAATACTTTTATCATTGTTCATCATAGACAGCTATAGCTAATACAGAAGAGATTGTCGTTTATAATTAAACGAAATGTTACTTCAATCAGCAGGCTGTTTGTACATTTAAGTGAGCCGTTCATAAGTTTAGAATAACCTACATGTACTTGTAACATGTATGTATACAGAAAAGTAGTTGCTTTAGCAAATCCAAATGTAAGTGGCAAGAAGAAAAGGCAGTATAATCACTGGAAAGTACATGAAGTTCAGTTTCATGTATATGCATAAAGCAACTATTGGCATTTATTATTATATGTGATTTTATCCCAATCATTAGGTGGATAATGAGGCCAGTAATGATTCTATTAAAGCATTGTGCAAGGTATAAATTCTTATTAATATTGTCAAATGTTAATTTTATTTGCAGAAAATTGCTCGTTCTTTTGGAAAATCTATCAGTTCATTAAAGGATTGGATTATCAATATCACGTACATGTATTATAAGATGACTGTATAGCTTATACTTAAATTTAATGTATGTATGTATGTAGTCTGTCATTGGCTCAGGATGTGGATGAAGAAGCATTGAATGAACTCTTCCCACAAGTGTATAGTGATTTTCAGAGTAAAAAGAATAATGTGGCTGATGGCAATTAATGTTCATCTACATTTTGAAATGTTTATTATTATGAATGTTCATAGCCTTTGATGAAATATTGACCAACTTCGAATCTAATCCTCTATTTGAAAGTAATTAATAATTATTATTGCATTAAAGCAGTTATATGCATGATCTTTTGTCATAATTTTTATCATGCTATAGAGGATCCGAAAGGAAAAGTGCTTCTAGTCTCTGATTTTATAAACGAGCCACTATGATATCTGTGACATTGATTGTGATTTGGGACTAGAATATTACATTAGTCACTTCCCATTTTTGGATCGTACTAGGAATGACAAGTATCTATTTCAGAAGCATCACTTTTGATTTTTAATTATATTATAGTAACTGTACATTTAGCAGAAACTTCATCAGAAGTACACTTAAAAAGAGAGAGGTATATGTGTGCATCCATGTAGCCTCCATATGCTTTTCCATGTACGTGTACATGTTTCCACATTTTTAGTCTTACAATTGAAAGATTTATTGATCTGAAATTGAGTACAGCAAAGTAAAAGTAAAAAGAAAAGACTTAAATGATATCAGGCCACTGCAATTAGATGACATGGTGAGTAATGTATTTTTTTGTTCGTTTGTCTTACTTAGTTTCATTATAAAATTAATAGGTGTTTGAAATTCAGTACTATCTTATGGGCATTGAAGGAGACATACTGCAAAAACCAGTTACAATACTTTCCAACACAAAAATGTGGCCAGAAGTATGTTTTACTTTCAGTAATCTACCATAGGTCAGGATATATTCGCTGTCATAAAAAATTCAATTAAAAACAATGGAATCCGAGGTGTTATTTTAATTGAAAACAGCATGATATTGAAGGTAAGCACCTTGCTGCAGTGTTCTTGTGCTGTTGTTCTTCTTGTGCTACTAAGCATTGGTCTCTTTGGTGCTGCTTTTACTGGTTCTTTACAGAACTAATGTCTTGCCGCATTTTGGGACTCTCCGCCCATTCTACTTATTGTTTATTGACTTGAGTGTGGTTTATTATCACCACCACGTGGACCAGCAACAATTTGCAGCGAAGAGGCTGAAAGAACTCTGAGATAGCAGTCCGTACAAGAAGTTAACAGATAGAGAAGGACTCGCTATTGATGAATGGCTCCAGTAAAGCTGCTAAAGAACAGATAAATAGCTGAACACTAAACAATAGTCTTATTGTCATAGCAACGCTGTAACAGTTACCATGGTTTTGTATTAAATTTTTTTAAGACAGCGAATAATTGCAGCTGCAAATATATCCCGACCTACGGTATATTGAATCAGCAATTATATTCTTTAATCACAGTCACTGATTTTACTCATCATGGAGAAATACAAGCTTAATTATACAGAAGCTGTTAATTGTTTTAAGTCAAAAAAATTACTGTGACTCGATTAATAACTATAGTGCATAATTATAGTTTTGATTTTTATTATTATTTACATGAATCAATAGCAACTTCAACTTTTACATTTTTATAAGTCCTTTTATGCATGCTACGGAGAGCCTGGCACTGTGGAGGTAGCCAGTAGCCACTGTCTCGAATGCCCCACTGCATGGCGAGGCCATCTTGATTGTGCCGGTGGTATCAGTGCTCCACTGATCAGTTATGCGGGTAGCTGCATATAATTAGAACTTAATTAGGAGGCAAGGGCTTGAGCTACTTCTAGTACTGTTGTGGGCTTGTAGCTAACGACAAGAGATTCTTGTGGATACACTGTCTCAGCATAATATTATATAGTGCAGCATCTATGCTTTCAGTTTATTATAGTCTCGCATATAGCCACTCAATAATGCAGTTGTCTCCGGAATTTCATCTCCGGTTTTTAGCACTCATCCCCAGCTCCAAACTCCAGTTTTTAAGACTCATCTCCGGCTCCCGTCTCTAGCTTCGGTTTTTAGCACTAATCTCCGACTCCGGCTACGGGTTTTAGCAGCACCCAATTTATTAGATCTATAGCACTCATATGTGGTATTGAGTAACTAGACTTATGCTGCGTTTACACTACATAAGTGGGCCAAACTGTGCTGAACCAGACTGAGCTGGCCCTGCTGTACTAACCATGCTGGCCTGGTTTGGCCCAGCTCTCTTGAGCTCAGTTTGGTTACTGTTTACACTATGACATGAAACAGCTGGCTCAGTTAAAGAAGCTAGTGTAAACACAGTAAGTGGTTCCTATTGTTGCTCGTAGTAGATTCCATCCTCATTGTATATACAAATGGCAATGTATAAACAACTCACTCATGAAGTACCCTTCCACATTTATCATTTATAATGGTGAGCCATTTCTTTTCAAATGCACAGTTTACGTTGATGGGTTTATGAAAGGTTTAGTTCATTTTGATATTTCATACAAGCCAACTGAAGGTATACTTAAATTTTACATATTTTTTATTAATTTTAAATTTTAGATGTTTCAATTGTACCCATTAATGCTGATGTAATTGTAACTGAAGAAGAAATACATCATTGCTCTTTGGCTACTAGTGCAGAGTAGTTCTCCCAAGTATGACATTTTATCTATTCCTCACCAACTTGAAACGGGCATGGCAGTAATCGTGCTATAATTTTATATGATACATTTCTATAGTTCATTCTCTTCAATTTACAATGGAGAAAGTTATGAGAGCCACTAACCAGTTACCTAGATAAAACTAATGAAATAGGCAGAGGTGGATATGGAAGTGTTAAGCAATCTTAGAACTTATGGTACCAAGTCTGCTATGAAAATTTTGACTAAGGTTAGTTTTATACACCGATTGTAAGGAAATGGAACATACATTAATGCTATAGGAAGGTATTGAAGCAATAGGTAAAGGAAGCTCTGAAGCAAGACAAATTCAAAATGAACTGCAAGCTTTGATGAAGTACATTTATGATTATTAAAGTTTATATTTAAAATTTGGCATTTGATTTCGTCATCCAATTATCTTGGAAATAATGGGCTACTGCTTCTCCCCAAAGCTAAAAGCACTTGTTTATTGCTACATTCTTGGATTTACTCAGTAACAGTATGTGCATATCAAATGTTATTATACTTCACTTTTAAGCACATGTATATAGGTTGATCTTACTTACAATGAGGAATTTGTATTTTAATTTTAAAGGACATGTTTAGAGGAGTGGCTTATCTACATGCTGGTGACAAACCAATTATTCATGAAGACATTGAATCGATTGTTACTCATACGGTATTGATGATAAAATTTTACTGCACAGTAGCAATATATTATTTGACAAAGATTGCTCTCTGGTGATCCCAAAATCAGAATCAGGATGTAACCTTATTACAGCTCCCTTAATAGCCAGTAAAAATCGATATTTCCCTCCTAAACTGTTATCTGGAAAAATTTTACCTTTATGCGATGCATATATTTTTGTGGTAAGTTACTATTTTTATTGGTTTTTTATTTGTTAGCATTAGAGGTTTACACAGGTCTTATACCTAATTGTAAATCTCGTGAAGATCATGAATTGGTTAGTAAATCCATTATTGATTAATTTATTGTGTACATTCTATAATTACTTAAGGTCAATCATACTGAAGACTGCTGTGAGAATATAACTGAATTCAGGAAAATAGAACTAATGAAGAAGTTAGTGATAGTGATTGTGCAATATTCTTGATAACATTACAAATTTTTACAAAGGTACACGCAAAAGACCCACGGCAAGCCATATTTATACTAACGAAAATGTGAATGTGTTTAAAACAAGATAGGTTTTGCAACTATGGCATGCAGAAAGTGATAATAAATAAGAAATGTAACTTGCTTGACAATTCACTTACACAATTATCATTATATCATTAATCAAAGAACCATTTTATATATTATCAATGAAACACTTGTACACACTCACAATTCTCTGCTGTGATGTCACCCTTGTGATACTAAATTGCCTTGCCAATATCCTATTAGCTTCATGTTCAAAGCTGTAAGGATAAACCGAGGTTTCTTTTTACTCTTTTTATCCATGGCATATACCCATACTGCAGTATTAACTGGTAGCAAGTGATCATGGACACCTAAAGACAATTACTTAATTATCACACTATTCTGTTTTACTAACCATTTACTTGTGGTAGGTCATACAAATCATTTGGAATCCCTGATGGTAGTAATGTTTTCAAATTTTTCCATATCTTATGAGAATTCCATTTGTCAGTGAACTCATTCAATTCATTTTCCAGTATACATGTATGTGCCATACAGTATGACACTGCATACTTAAGTAAAAATTTATCAAAATGATATACTTCATCAGAAACTAACTCATGCCTTTGAGAGCTATCAAAACAGTTACAATCTTTAAGACCATTAGCAGCTAATAATAAAATATAGTAAGACTAAGATGTTAAGTACTTATAACAAATTCATCCACCATGAAGTTTTAAGTCGTCATAGTTGTAACCACCAGCTTTCTATTCTCTATTACACCATTACAATTGAATAACACGACTATGAATGCCAACCATGTTCCTCCTCAACGATCCATATATATGTGTACTTTGGCTTAGTCCAGTACTGTCAGCCAAATGAAAAGCAATGTGTATTGATGCTATTACACAGATCTTTGTACCGTAGTGTGACCTTAAATACTTCAGACTACCTCACTGGAAGTCAATTTAAAATAATTTCTACTTCATACCGCCAATCTCTTTAACTGATTCTAAATAAAATCTTCACACCACTTTGGGGTCATGGTTAGTAGGTGTAACTTTTAACCACAAAATTTTCCTTGAAAAAATGATGAAAGAATCCAAATAACAAAAGTATTATACATTTAATTACTTACCCCCATCAATACAAATGGGTATAGCTAATTCATAAGGGGTCAATTATCTTATCCATCTATGTGCCAAACAAAGTTTGGCCCCTATTAATTTACAATTACACAGTCACAAATGTGAATTTAATAAAATAACTACATTACCTTATTATAGTACAAGCGTCTCTTCAAACATTTAGACCTCCTAGTATTGACACCCTCATGATCTAATTCTTGCAAAAATTCATAGCTTTAGATCTAGTAAAATGAATAGTTTTTAGCCAGTCATTAATGTACATACCTTTTAACATTTAATTTGTACTAGTGATGTAACATACATGTAGATCGATAACCATATACATGTATATTGTTTTAGGGATGACCTGCCCTTGTAAGGTACCATTGCCTCATCTATTGCACATTCCCTAATTCTCTATCATTTCTAGGACAAGTTGTACCTTACAAAGGCGGTCGTACCCTGGAATGTTTGGTTGGCTCACTCTCTCATTGTCAACAAAATGAAGATATCTATGTATCTCAAGGAATCTGTCCCTAGTCATTCTTTCAGCAATTGCTGGACAGTTGAAAAGAGAATCCCTGCTCCAGTAGTCATGAATTGATGGCTGGTCCACAAGACCCATCGTAATTATGACCCCAAAGTAGGCGTAAATGTCATTCACCCCTACTTTCTGCCACTTGTCATACTTCTAATCTCCCATTACTGATCCGGCGTATCAATTTGTCTCTGTCACTAGGTGCTGAACTAGTGTGTGGTCAAATATTAGTTCAAATGCCTCCCTGACAGTGTTTGGTATAGGAACAGCTATTCTTGTTGGTTGGTCAAATTCCTGGACATACACAGGTTCAAGCTCATCTGTCCACTGATACTATAAGCAATGATTTTTTCAAAAAAAAATTGTTGCATAATTATTGTTGTAAGAGCTACCATATAGCAGGTAATTTGAAGAGGCTGAAATTTGGCAAATTGCTACATTTTGGTGATTAAAAATATTAATTTGGCAAATTTGTGGCCACATCCCATTGAGCACGTGTATAATGGCTCAAAATGGCGGGGTTTTATGTTGGCGAATGTGTATCAAAACACCAAATTTGCCAAATTTAATCCTGTCCAAATTACCCCCTATACGGTATAGCATAGATTTGGTATCCTTCATTTATTATAATATTGCATGATTATGTTATTTTTGTAAAATGATGTTTCATTGTTTTGTTACTTCTTTATTGTTATATTTTTTTATGTATAATTAGTATCATTATAATTATTAGTATTTGCATTATGTATATAATTCAAAAGTATTCCTTACTTTGTAGATACTGGCTGGTCCATTACGGGCACTGGTATTGGATTTATTGGTCCCTGTTCTGGTGTCATAGGTAGTGCTTGAGTTACTGGTACTACTCCTGCATTCTCATCATTCTCACCATTACTTGCCCTGCATCAGGTATTCTTCACTTTATGCAACTATATTTTTTTCCTTACTCATCATAGTTGTTGAATTCAAGCTCATCATTACTTTCAAAATCAAAATGTTCTAGTACATCATCATTATCTGTCGTAAGCAACTGGAGCACTTCCTCTGCAGTGAAAAGAGCTGCCATCTGATAATATTAATTTTATTTTGTTGTTCCTTGTAAAATAAAATACTCTCATTGCTGAAGTCGAGAAAGACTATTGTTTATAGTTGTAGAAGGTTTACAATTGATGTAGGAGTTCAAGAGATGTAAGACAGGAATATAAACACCCTTGCTGTAGCTTACTGTTGCTGTGCAATGTAGAAGTACGTCATGTGTACTACAATACATGCGTGCCTTTGATGTACAGAAACGTCATTCGGCGCTGAACGGTTAAGACATGCTTGTACATGTACACATACAATGTAGTAATGCATATGTCTTTGTACAAGCAATGCTTGTCAACTCATTTTAGATCACTTAGTATGCCTTATGGGAAACCATGGATATATAACATTAAGGCTAGGGACATAAAAAGCTGCAATTGGCATGGGATTATAAGACTTATTCATAATTAATTAGAATATATGGTCAAGAGGGCAATGCATTAATTTGCCTGTAAACATACAAAGGCTGCTGCTTTTGCTGTGTAAACTAGACACAGACCAATGAATTATAGTCTTATGATAACTGATTTAAATGACAAGGATTTGTCTACAACCATAGCAGCTGTTTTAAAATGCTTTTTGAAGTGTTATAAGCATTTGAGTAAAAATCCAATTTGAGAGGCAATGCCACGAGAAGTTAAATATTTTTCCAGCCTGATGTGTCACTGCAATTTAAAACTGTTATACTGACCTAAAATTTAGCTTACTTATCTTAATTCATACAAGAAAACATGATCACGGTACTATGATCTAGCTGCGCATTATATCAACAGCAGTGCCCTCTTGACCATATCAATTCCAATATTTATGAATAAGTCTCAATGAGTAATAATTACTATAAAAAATAACATAGTATGAATAAATTATAATCAGTTTGGAACAGCAGGCATAATGGTATAAAGCAGTAACTTTGTGCTATAGTTAGTTAAATGGAAGCATTTAGTGACACAGCAATTACAACAATCTATTGTACTTTGAATAAACGTAATGCTGAGAAGGGTTTTAAATAGTTATGTATTGTTGCTTAATTAGGTGGCAGGCTAACATTAATACTACTATTCGAATGATTTGTGTAGCAGCGTAATGGTATAACAAAGCTTATAGCTGGCATCAGTGTTGCATTTGCATCCATATTATAATGATATACACTGTACTGCATTTCAGTCATCCCTTCATCCTCAAGCCTGCCCCACAAACACAAGGCATGCTAAGACCTTACTTTGCAAATTTATTTATAGTTAATTTACCAAAATTTGTTGTACATTAGGCTCCATTCAACAGTTGGTGTACATCCGGTTACTATATTAATATTTGAAGATTTGGCATAATTGGGGCAAGACTATTTAGTTAGTAGCATAATTTATTTTAATAACAGCAAAATAAACAACACTGATTATAATAACGCTTTGACAACTTCACGCAATATATAATTTTTTGTCAAACTACTTTAAAACCTCAACTTACTTAGTAAGCTCATTTAGTGGCCTTCAGTGTTGCTCGAATCAGCGTAGTTGCCATGGGTACTCTATACTACCATTTTTAAGTATATGCTACCTGATAGCTGTATGTGGGTGTGATAGCTCCGCCCCATGAAATATTTCACCATCATGCATGACTTTATAACTTTGCAGTGCGCATGCTTAGAGCCTCGACCAAGAAGTCCAAGTGGCAAGGGCAAGAAGTAGCTGGAGGCTGTTTGTTGAACTTCGTAAAGT
The DNA here is from genome assembly GCF_000090795.2 of Amphimedon queenslandica. Lineage (NCBI taxonomy): Eukaryota > Metazoa > Porifera > Demospongiae > Haplosclerida > Niphatidae > Amphimedon > Amphimedon queenslandica. Next base: position 685,229 of record NW_003546246.1, on the reverse strand, counting down.
GGCTAAAGTGCTTTGGTCCAGCTGTAAGTACAATACATTCTCGACAATATAAGTATTTTATCTAGCTATAGTAAAAGCAACTACCAGGCTGTACTTTGACTTCTGGTTTTGTTGCTTGCCCTTACAAGTTGTTTATTGGCAACAGGAACTTTAATCTTTGTGAAGTGACAGAGGTGCCTCGGTCCAGCTGTAAGTACAATACTTTTACCATAATGAGTATTTTATATAGCATTTGTAATAGCTTTGTGTTACTGACTTACTGTACTTTGGCTTCCTGTTTTGTTGTAGTAGGGCCTTGCCCTTGATAGCATTTATTTGGCCACAAAATATCAATTGTCTTGGTTTGAAAGTGCATGAATAGTGAAATAACTAGAGAAATATACTTAGGGGATGATTTTCCATGTAAGAAACTACATGTACACCATATGTACATGTACATATATAGTCTAGAGCATGCCTCATAACTTTTGTCAATATGTTATGTAAAGATACATGTAAATTCTATTCTCCACACATGCTCTTCTATTCAGTTTAATGCACTAGTAAGGCCTACTGTTGTATTTGATACCAAGTCTTCATTACACAAATGTCAATTAACACTTATCAAACAAAGCATTTCAAATGATCATCAATTGTCTAAAGCATATAATAAGCATGTAAGTATATAAAGCATTCTTCATGCCTTACAATCACTACCTCTTTGTTAATATGACAAATGTTATTCTGTATTTACTACCAAGGTATAGAGAATGAATTGTAGACCAATTCAGTGGGGAGCGGTAAGTGCCTGTCCTGCATGTGATGTTGCAACTTAACAATGCTACTTTGTGCACTGTATGATATTTTGTGACATATTATCAAATTTCACTGATATGTTGTGATGGTACAACTATTACCAAATTAAAATGAGATATGGCTTGATATTGAAATGAATAATTGCTAAAAATTACTGTATTGATCGGAAATGTTCGTCACCCTGAGTGGGGTTTCCTCACTAAGATTTACTTAGACCCCAGTAGCTCATGCATATCCTCTCTAACCTTTGCCTGTAGAAAAGGTGCTGTAACGTATAAAAGAACAAAAGGAAATGCCAGGAAAACAAAAAGGTATTATGATTGATTAAAGTAGAGCCACAGTGACTTAATGACCTTTGAATTAAAATAATTTTCTTATTTTACTGACAATTAACAGCTACTTTCATGTGAAAACTACTGTGCATTTATAATTAGCTTAAGAAAGTCAATGTGGCCTTACTATAGTTTTAAACTACATGTATGTTCAATGTTACCACAATGTCAGGTAAACTTACATGTAACTTGTGTAAATTTATCTAGCATTCACCAAACGACTCTTGTCTTGTTCAGTAATCTTTCCTTTGTCAACTTATTGCTGACAAGTGCTGTATCAGTTTTAAAACTCACTAGTCTTGGTTGTCACTTAGAAAGAGGTGCCACAGGTAGAGGGGCCCCCTCCTTAAAAGGGGTCAAGGGAATTAAAATATTTTGTGAATCCCTGAGAGTTTCCAGTATTTAGTGCTTACCCCAGTATTTAGTGCTTGCCCCTAATAATGCCTTGACAACTATTACTCACTAAGCAGTCAGGGTGATGACAACTTTTATGCTACTGCTGGTCCTTCTGTGAATTTAAACACTTGTCCTTAGAAGGAGGAACTGCTTTTAGAAATGACAAAAAATATAAATCTCAGCCTGCAAAAAATGTCAAGAAAATCAAACTTCAGTCAAAGGTTAGTTTTTGACTGGTTCTTTTCCCATTGAGTTAGGCATTTTGTTCCCAAAAAAATGTGTTTTAATGGGTAAGCATTGACCGTAAAATCTACATTGTATATGCTACATGTACAATGTATTATACAAATAAGATGGTACCTGTTAAAGTGGTATTGTTTAATGGAATTTTTGTTACTTATCTTTCCATAAAAATACTTTTAGTTAGTAATACAGTAGTTATAGTTGGTTTCAGTAGAGAAAAAAACGGAAGTAAATCAATATTTTTGTCATTAAAGCATCACGTGCATCCCCGCCCAAATATCAATGCAGGCTCTGTCATTCTTCGAGTGTTTCTTTTCCTTTAACTTACTTCACTATCTGTTGTACCTCTAAAGTGGTTGCTGCTACCTCCATCTATCCTTTTCTTGTTTTTGTGCCTGTTTTTAGCTGGTATAAAGGCTTGGAATATGGCTGGATCAATGTGTGTTCTGGCAATGAAAAACAACTAAGATTGAGAAGCTTGGGAATGATTTAACAAGAATTATCCTCAAGAGAAAGCTCCTAGTTGAATATTAGTATATCTAGAGAGCTTGATATGTTTTGTTTTTTTTTAAATGAAGAACATTTGCTTTTTTGACCAAATATATTGAGATGCAAAACATTCTTCGGATTGACGCACACATTTCATGATGGTGGCTCCTTTCATGTGAAGCGGAAGAACCCATTTGGATCCTTCCAGAGTACCTAGAAACTCAAAAATGGGTAAGATTTTTGGAAGAACCCATTATGCAGCTATACCAAATTTCAAGTTGCTAGCATTAGTGACAAAAATGTTATAAGGTGTGATTGTGGTTTCTTCTCAACTGAGGTTGACTTAAGTTTGCAATACTATTGTTTGTTATAGTCAGTTTTTATACTTGTAAACCACAATCTCTGTCAATTATAAGTTGTGTATATTGAAAGATCATGTGGTGGCTTATCAGCATATTATCTCATTTTATTGTGTTCACCAAACTAGTTTATTCTAGTTCAGTGATCCTTCCTTTCTTAACTTATTGCTTGACCAGTGCTGTGGCTATAGTTCCTCTGAAACTAATTTTTAGCAGCAGGGAGGTGCTAGACTAATTAACAACTTCTATTTTAGTTTTTATTAGTTAGTTACTAGAAATATAAAACTGGAAAAGTAATATGATGGAATTGGGGAAAAGTAAGGAAAAGGAGTATCTACTTGCTGACAAGTACGATAAGTACAAAGAGGATAGTCCTACTGTGGCAGTCATGAAGGCCTTAACTCACAGCACTTATGCAGTGCTGTGGATTCTTATCACACCAGTATGCAAGGTGTTCTACCCTTTTGTTTTTTTTATTATTCCCCATCTATGCTATGTACTAGTCTTGTTTTCATTCTTAAGGGTGCTGCTTCTAGCAACTATTATTTTATGCAGAAATGTTTAAGCCATACAAGTGTCCCATAGAAGAACCTTATTAGGTTCTTATAAATGGGTTTAAATTTTATGAAGCACTTTTAAGAAAGGGAGTAAAAGTACTGAGGCTTCCCAAAAAGATGTAAAATAAAAGTTAGATTTTATAATTGGTGTTTTATGCCACAAAAATGCAACATTTCGAAAAAACTTTGCCTGTGGTGATCAGAATGCATATTTATATGGTTACATAACATAGAGATATTTCAATTAAACAGGGCTAGTATAGTAAATTGTAGTGTCAATCAATACGAAAATTAAAATTAATGGTATTTCAAGAAGAAAAAGAAAAATATTTCTATGTTAATCAATTTGTTTAGTTAAAAATCGCCTTCACCTAGAAATCTGGTAATTCAAATTGAAAGTAAGAGGACTTTTTTGCTTTTGAAAAGTCTTCAGTATTTTAGCTCTTGATGCCACAGCTATTATGAGTTAAAGGCTCCAAGTTAGCTTACAGACTGATATAGTTACTGTCTTTCAACCAGTAATGGTTTCATTATCATTGTTAAAGTACTTTTGGAAAAACAGCTCCCTTAGCAACAGATTAAAAGTTGTGCGTGGGCCGTTGGGCAGCACCCTTAATGAATTAAATTCTGTTATGATTTTGTAGTTAGGTTTATCTTTCTATGATCAATGTAACACAACCATACATTGGGGTGTATACTACTGCTTAAATGATCATGCACAGTATGAACAGAGGTAATCTGCCTAAAATAAACAGCAAATATCAAAATGGTGACTACACCTGATAAAGGTATTCATTACATCAGTAATTGACATAGTAACAGTGAAAGAAAGAGGCTGGAATTGCCTAGCCTCTTATTTTCCTTATATTTTTTTTTCTTAATACTCTTATCTATTGAATAAATCAGGGTTAAGTTAATTAAAGCCATTAATAGCGAAACTTGCTGAGTTCGGGATGATCAAGATGACTTTCAAAATTAAGTTTGAGTCTACGGCAGAGAAAGGTGCCTTTAGGCTTCATTTATAAAATTTCATGCCTTGCTATCTACAAGTACATAAGAACAAGGGTAGATAACTTTGGTCTGATGAAGCCATGAGGCATGGCTCATTTTATTATTCTGCTTGTATTGGGGTTAGTAAAACTGTCTGTGCTCTTGTAAGAGTCTCTTTAGGTCGTTAGGATGCCTGTGGTGCTTGCATTCTGTCATGCTTCACTCCACAGTTTTAATTACATTCAAAGGCCACCAGCCATTTTTAATTTACTTTGCAGCCCATCCCCCTTTACACCCATGCGTATCCTCAGTGCTAATAGATCAGTGGTTACATTTTTCACATGCTAGTTTAAAAATAGTCTGCTCACTCCGCTGCACAAACTAAAGGTATTGGAGGCTGTATGAAACCTTTCCGTTTCATATTTTTAAGTTATAAAATGATAGCTTGCTGTTTTACTTAGTTACAGAACAAGAAGCTGTCGTATTTCTGATTACATAAAAAGCTCACTTTCTCACTTGCAGAGAGCTATTACATGTACAAGTAGCTTTATAGTATAGTGTGGGGGTGCATCAAAGGCGCCACCCATGCTGTATATCTCATACAGCACACAGTTTGTGGTTTTTTGTTGTAGAAACTGTTACAGCTCCCCACTAAGAATCACACAAGGTAGAAGAATCCTGTAGCAGATAGTCAGTTACTGCATTCTTTTTTCAGTCTTTTGGTTCTCTTTAAGCTATTTTTTACTTGGCCTTGGGCTGTTGCTTTTCATGCACCCACGCACTATGACCATAAACTAGTAAAAGCACGGTTCCTCCTGTGCTGTACTAGAAATACAGCACTCGAGGTGTGGTCTCGAAAACCATATAGCACTTGGCTTTGCCTCGTGCTGTATGGCTTTCTTGACCACACCTCTCGTACAGTATTTCCCATACAGCACGGGGAACCGTGCTTTAACTAATTCATGAGGTTGATAAAACACCTAAGAGAAAAGAACTGTTTTAACTTCTTCCGCTGATTAAAGCAATGGAGAAGTGAAGTGGGTGGGTGTTGTCTCAATGGAGCATTTTTTTCACCATTTCTTGGTTACTTTGGTAAACAAGCTTAAAACTAGTGTTGCTATAGATTTGACTTCCTTAGGGAGAGATGCTTTATTATTATTATATGACTCCCTTCCAGCTGAAGTGTCTAGAATCATTGCCTTTTCTAATGCTTCAGTACGTACAGCTTCTGCATGAAAGAGGAATTTGGAGAAGGGTCTTACATACTGTGCATGATTCAGTTGTATTAGCAACTATCGATTGGTTTCCATGTTATTTAATTGAACTTCTTTATTAGTTTTTGTCACCATGAATATTAGCAGCCGGGAATATAATCTGACCTACCTGTATCCTGTTTCAACTTATCTATTCAATTTTTAAACCACAGGCATAAAATAGAGTGTCACATACTCTATTATTAACTAGAAGTGCAGGAATAATTGGCCTGCAGGGCTCGAAATTAATTATCACCCTTGTCCAAGGACAACTTAACCAAAATTTTACTTCTCCGGGACAACTTATTAATTATTCATTGTTGTTAATGTTTGATATTTTTTATAACAAAGAAATAAATTATACGAATCATTATCTAGTTTTGAAATTCTGGTCTACGGGATCAAAGCCCACTATCTCACCATTTCGTGACAGCACAGGTGGGATCAAATTTGTGAAGTGGCTGCCCATCAAAGCTGATTCGCATTAGATTATCACAACTATTAGTTTGTAAGGATTAACCCATGTTGGTTTTGATGTGGTTCATAGTGGAGAACCCTCTTTCACATACTGCTGTGCTAAAGGGTATTTCTAGGCAGATCGATATCATCATCAGTACATTATGAAGGTTTTCTTTCTGTTCTTTGTGAATTGTTTGCCAGATGTCTATGGTCACATCCTGCATTCTGAAGAGGGTTTTAAAAATGCTGAAGTCAACATGCCAGTTCAGCTTCGCCAAATGTAGCGAACTCCTTTTTATCAGTCGGCCATCTCCTTACATCAAGTAAAACTTTCGCTGCATTCATAACATCACTTGATTTCAATACATCAAACCTTTTCGTCATGTACTGTTTTGCCAACTCAATGAATTGCTTTTGTTGGTTTTTGATTTAATTTTTTATAGTAATATCACTTATCTTGTGTCCTTAAAATTCATTCGAAGTTAGCAGGTCCTCAAACTTCAAAGGACGTGTGCCAGGACGTTTCATAATGCTAATAAAGCTAAGTCTGCTCATTCTATAGCAGAGATTACAGAAATAATGGTAAGTTGTCAGCCTCAAAGGATTTAGACAGCTTTGTTATCACTTCCAGGAAGTCCAAAACAAAAGAAAATGTGGTGATAGATTTTAATATCTATTTTGCTTTAGCAGAATCTTCATTTCTTCCATTTCCTGTATCTTCAAGATGCAGGACTACAGTTGGCCCATTTGTTTCCATTGCAGTAACAGCTCATTGTTTACTAGCACTAAACCCATTGTACAGCAAAAATTCCTCCACATGCACATGATTGTTCCTTAAGAATATCAGGTTTATAGCTATTATCACAAGTCACCAAAACTGCTACATGCTCTTCGCTCTTTAGCTGATATTCTGAAGGAACAATCATGTGCATGTGGAGGAATTTTTGCTGTACAATTGGTTTAGTGCTAGTAAACAATGTGCTGCTACTGCAATGGAAACAAATGCAGTGAAAGCAATACCCTTTCATGATAGCTTTATAGCTATTATCACAAGTCAACA
>NW_003546246.1:656169-678286 GCF_000090795.2 Amphimedon queenslandica | reverse complement strand
AACACCATTGTGACAGCCCTTCATCACACTCGCTCTATCAGCGCCAAATCCAACCAGGCGTTTTGAAACAATGTCACTTAAAAGTGCCAACTCTCATTGCACATTCCAAAATACTGCTATGTATATCTGGAGCCTTGCCACTTTGAAGTCGTAAAAGACCCAAAAAAAGCACAACTGGTACTCCTCGTATCATATGTACCTGATGTAGACAATTTCTTCCTTGGCACTTGAACGATCTGTCGATGAATTTGACAGGAGGCTTATGAATCAAGAATTATTTATTTCCTCTTGTAAATCTTGAATCGTCATATCAGCTATATAGCTTATAAATGTACTGGCAGCTTTATCATTCCAGTAAGTCACTCCAATTTTATTCAGTCTATTCATCTTCTGCAGTGAACAAATCTCTAATTTTAGTTGTAGCTTCATTTCCATCACCATCAGGCAAATATCTCTTCCTTGAATTCTCTGACTTGCCAGTAAAGCCATACTTAAACAAACTCATGATTTGTATCACATCCACATGTGCTTGACTGTTTGTTATATACATGTGCCATGTGTGTGGCTTCTTTCTTGGTTTTAGTCATTTTCCAAATGGCGGAAAACTTTGCAGTGACTTGTCCTTTGATATTTTACTGGTCCCAGCATCAAAGTAAGGTGTCTAGACAAGTGGACAAGTCTAAATTTTGAGCCCTGTGGCCTGACTTTGCACATGCCAATGATGACAGTGAGTAATTATGCCAATTCTCCAGTTTTAGTGACTAGTACTGATTTTGGTTATTTACACCTACTATAAATAATCTGTTATGCATTCTAAAAATATTTATTGAAAGATGCCAAAGAACTGTCAGATTACCTTGAGAACCAGCAGTTGTACTTAGACAACCTGCTGAGATACATGTACTTAAAAATTGGCAGGGGTACTTAAACAATTGGAAAAGGTACATGTATATAGACAGCTGGTGGTCGTACTTGTGAACTCTGCAGGGATAATTATGCAACTGGTTTGGGTACTTCAAGAAGCAGCAGAATTTGGACAACCAGAAGAAACGGATAGAGAGTAACTGAGATTCAGAGGTTTTAAACACTTTAAACACTTCTAAACAAATTTATTGTAAAAACTTTTAGTAAAAAAAGTTTTTGCTGCATAATCAGTATTAAATATTCAATAAATGTAGTATGATGTATTATTTTTGTACTTTTGATTGTCTACCTCAGTTTAGGCAATAGTTGAAGGTGCATGTAACATGCTATTACTAGACACATATATCAGTAATGGCGAAATTACTTTTGAAGACATCGATATTTGCTTGATTTGAGATTGAGTTTCCACTTGAATTTGTTTTGCATTGTTACTGGTTACAATATTTACATGAATTTATGCTGTTGCTCATTAAAATTAAATGCTCTTTACATACTTACCATTGATGTAATCCCATTTTATGCATTACTATTGGTAGTGGCTTTACGGCCTTTTGGTTTATTTTATCAGTAAATGCTTTCACTACTCAGTTGATTTTAGTCATTATAAATCTAAACAGTTACACTTCGTATTTTTTTTTCATTTTTTGTCATCTTTCTGCCATCACAAATCGAACTTATTTCTCGTCTTAGGCCTAAAATTTAGGTAAAAGTGTAAATGGCTTGAGCAGTGTATGTGCTTGTGACTGTTAAGGGTAAAAGCTGATGTGCAACTTGTTTTATTTTTTCTGATTTTTTTCATTTCTTAACTTATTAATAATACTGTCAGTATGTTGCATGTTTGTCTTAAACTGGGGCTTGCTTCAATTTGTTTTGCATTTTAACTAGCTGCAAAATTATACTGTTGGTCATTACTTAATGAAATGGTTACAATGGTTACACATAGATTGTAAGTTCGTTATATACTTACCATTGATGTAACCATTTATTTCTATTGGTAGTCATTATGTAAGTGTTGACAATAACCACTGGCATATTGGTTTCTTTATTCAGCAAATTTTCACAACTCAATTGAATTCAATAATGAATATGAGCAGTTACACTGTTCATATTTTTGTTTAATTTTTGTCATTCTTCTGCCCTTACAAACTTGTTTTTCCTCTTAGGCATAATATTTGGTTAAAATTGTAATTGTCTTCATCATTGAGCAGAGTATGTGCCTTTGCCTGCTTGGCAATGCAAATACTCTGGGGGGGAGGAAATGCTGACGAGTAATGTTTTCTTTTTTTTATATTTTGTCATTTCTCTACCTATTAAGGCAAATTGTGTAATGAGCCAAAATAGTACTGTCAGGAACTTTTTTACATGTCAAATTGAAATAAGAAAAAATGAACTTACATGGACTGACTTGTACATTGGCTGCGAAGTTTGAAAATGTCCTCCACCACTCCTCTTGTCGACTTCTGCAATGTAACCTTTCTATCACTGTCTTTATTACACGCTCTTGTTTCTCTATCCTTATCTGTACCATCAAGTTTCGTACCAAACACCTTACGTTTAAAAAACTTGGTGAAATTTTCAAATTACTTCCTATTTACCAACCTTACAATCTGCTAGTGAAAAGGGCAGTAACGCTGCATATATTTCTTTACTTGTATGTTTTATGTTCCTTTTTGTAGCCCAAGTTCTTGGAGAATGCTACAGTTTGCTTTGATGACTTGTACATATTGGACTCCAAAGGTTTCAGATTCCATTATCATCTTGTAGTGATCCACAAGCCTAGTTATAATAAGGCTATAGTGAGAGCAACTGTAACAGTTCCTTAAATCTCTTTTTGCACTCATCATTGCAAAAATCATAATCTTTGGATCAAATAAAAATCTAGATAATTCCTTTCCCTAAGCTCTTGTTCAACTTGATAGTTGATTTATAGTGCCCCTCAAAAGAAATTTTGTTGTATTAACAAATCGAATGTTCTCTGTTCATATACTTCTTAGTCGAGTTACTTTTAATGCCTTTGATATGGCAGGGCATGAAAGTGATATAGTAACATCAGAAAGCACTCTTGCTTTTAAATGTGACAAGTGCTTTGCTTTTTTGTCATGTTTTATTGTTTGAGCAACACAGTCAGGCTTCTGCCATCCCAAGAGCTTTATTAGGTAGTGAGTAGTGACCATTATTATAATGGATTCCAATCAATCTTAATTTGTGCCAATCTAATTTGAGGCATGATCCAATCGTTTACCTTCAATAACTACTGTTTTTGCAGGAAGATGGTATACTTCATTTTTCTTTTAAAAACAATTGCATTTCCTAAATAACTGCATTGAAACAGACTGATAAATTTTCCCCAAAAAATTTAATATCAATTATGTACTTATCTAGTGAAAGTCTTATCTGTTATGCATTCCTAAATTGCTTATTAAAGATATCAAAGAACTTGCAAAGGTAACTTGATGACCAGCAGTTGTACTTGTACAACATACAGTTATACATGGACAACTTGTTGGGATGCTTAAACTGGAGGAGGTACTTGGACAAATGGCGGTGGTAATTGTACAACATGCAAGTGTAATTACACAACTGGCAGGGGTATGTAAACAGCCAGTAGAGGTATTTGGACAACAGGAAGAGGCAGAGATAGATTAACTGAGATTTTTAATTTCCAATGCTTGAACAAATGAATAAAAAAAATTTTAATGAAGAAAATATTTTAAAAGTGCCTTAACAGCTGAGCTGCATAATGAGCCTGCACTGATATATTGAAAGTAATAAAGGTCACATTATATGTATAATTTTTGTACTCTTGATTGTCACTCTACCCCAGCTTTAGGCAATAGTGTAACGTGCATGTAACAATGCTATATGTAGACACATCTATCAGTAATGGCCAAAGTACAGGTGTAGCTTAGCATGAGTTCTGCTTCAATTCATTTCACATTGTAGACAATGTTGTGTATACAGTGGTTTTTTAGCTCCTTTTGGTTAATTAATTCAACAAAAACTTTCGCAACTCAATTGATTTCATAATAACTTTGTAACAGTCACACTATTCATAAGTTGACATTGACTAATATATGGAAACAATTTTCATTGGCCTTGCCCAGCTTTGCATAGGCGAGGACTAGGTACTCGGTTTGTCTGTCTGTGTTTCATTCATTCATTCTGTGTGCTCTCTTTTGTCTTCGAGAATGTATATCTTTATAATCGCGCACTCTAAATCTGTGAGAGCTTCTCTTCTGTTAGGAAAAGTCTTGCTTTACTGCCTTGAGATGTTTAGAGAGCAGCTCTAGCTAGTAGAAGCTTTTTATCTCGCGAGAAAATGCCCAGCAATAGCGGTAGTACTCTGGAGGTAAATGAGACTCTTTACCAGTAGATCAAGACTAGTTATTGTTTTGTGGGACTCTTTAAATCTTTCTTGTTGGTGAGTTATAGCTTCTTGAATTTCAACCCCAGTAAACTGTAGGTAATCTAAAGGTCCTAAACTCTCTCAAATCACTCAATTTACATCTAGGCAACAGTATTTGTGCCATTATAATGTCATATAGCACTTATAAGAAGAGAAGAATCTGAAACTTCCTGTTGCAGCTAGGGCTTGCTGCCATCAAATAATTAATTAATAGTTGATAATGTCATGCCACACCTCCAATTTGGGAGTAGCTGGATTAGCTTGCATTCTGCTACTTCTGCAGGTAGTTTAATAAATCTATACAAGCTAGCTGCTATTCTTCAGGAGTACACTTGTTTTATATATATATATATGCAATTTGCACGTTAAAGTTCTTTTAATTTTGATAATCAAACAGCTATAGGGGTAAGGCCACGCACCGTAGGTGTCTCGTCTTAACAAGCATTGTGGGTAAAAGTCAAATTGTGTTTCTACCAGTGTCTTTTTTGCGCATTTTTTTAACCTCAATCTGTTCAGTCAATTTGTGTCCCAATGGCTTTACATTTGAAACACTAGGTGACATTTAAAAATTACTTCCTTTTTACTAACTGTGACAATCTGCTACCTAAGCGGCATTTAATGAGGCATTTATTTCTGTTTGTGTGATAAGTCATATTCAGGAAAAGCTGCTACATGTCAGACAACAACGCTTCTGGATTCCATCATTAGCTCATAGTGATACATTATGATGAAGCTATAGTGAGAGCAACTACATGTTTAACAATTGCTTAATTGAGTAACTCTTTTTTCACTCATCATTATGTTTGTGGTGACAATAACTAGATTTAACCCTTACAACATCTACCTTATCTTGGATCAAATGCATAGTACAATATTATTCCTTCCCTAAGCTCTTGTTCAATTTGCCGTTGATTGAAATTGACTTCCACATTTGGTGTGAAGTTTTTTGTCCTAAGAATTTTTTTCTGCCACTGAAAAGGATTTCGTTGTGTTATTATATCACCTTTTTGTGTTATACATACTAGAGATTTAGGATGTGGGAGTGTTACTTTCACTGTCTTTGATGTAACACGACTGGGTATTTACACAATTGCCAGGGGTACATAGACAACCAGCAGATGTATTTGGATTGCTAAATCCTTGTGTGAAAAAAAATATCTTTATTAGCTCAGCTGCATAATAAGTCTGCAGTGATATGTGGTATTGTGCAAAATTATTTTCAATGGGTAATTATTTTTGTACTTTTGATTGTCTACCTCAGCATAGGTGAATAGACACATGCATCAGTAACAGCCAAATGTCCCTTGAAGAAATAAATATTTGCTTCATGTAAGACTGAGGGTATAGGTAGTGTATGTTGCATGTGTGGCTTAAAATGGATCTTGCTTCCATTTGTTTTACATTTTATGCTGTTGGTCATTACACATTATAAATTGTTACAATGGTTACAGAATTCTTCACAAACTTACCCAAGATATGACTCTTTATTACTATTGGTAGTGGTATTATTAGTGTTTCCAGTACCCACCAGACAATCAGTTCTTTATTTAAAAACAATCTTTCACAATTTCATTTATTGTAATTGTTATAATTTTAAACAGTTACCGATTTGTTTCATTTTGCTTTATTTCTTGTCTTTCTTCTGCCCTCTTTTAGCAATAAGATGAAATGTTTTTAGGCATTAACTTTTGGTAAAGTGAAAATATATTTGGCATTAAGGAAGTATGTTCTTGTGCCTGCTAAGCATTGCAAATATTTTGGGATAAAGGCTGACAAGTAACTTTTCGTATTGTTTCCATTTTTTTACCTATTAATGCAAACAGTACGGTCATGAACACTTTGGCATATCCTTTGGACCGGTCAAGTTCAAAAAATTAATAAAACGAACTTGGACTGACTAGCCGCCAAATGTGGAAAAGCTCTCCACCACTCCTCTTGTCCACTTCTGCAATGTAACCTTTCTATCAGTGTCTTTATTACATGCTCTTGTTTCTTCATCCTTTTCTGTATCATCAAGTTTCATACCAAACACATTACATTTAAAACACTTAGTGAAATTTTAAAATTTTGCATTTAGTAACCTTACAATCTGCTACTAAAAATGCAGTAGTAATGATGTATTTATTTCTTTACCTTGTACATGTATGTCGTATGTTTCTGAAATTTAAGCATGGAACAAATTTTGGACTTTATTTGGATGGGTTGTACATATTGGACAACAAAGCGATACCATCATTATGTTCTTGTGATCCGCAGCTAACTATATCAGTTGCTTGACTCTCCTTTGCCTCTCGTCATTACATTTGTGCATGTACTTCACCTATGTAAGAATCCTAATCTTTTGATCGAACACAAAATCAAAATAGTTTTTTTCCACTAGTTGTTTTCCACTAGCTGTTCAACTTGGTAGTTGATTGATACTGATTTTGATATTTTTCTGTGCTAAGGATATCTCTGCTCCTCCCTCAAAAGGAATTTTGTTTTATTAGAAATCAAATATTTTTGTGTTTCTAGATCCTGTACATGTACTGTTACTTTTAATTTTTTGATATAGACGGACTGGCAAGTGACATAGTAGTGTTAGAGAGCACTGTTGATCATAAATGTGACTACGACTTTTTTGCCATATTTAAGAGAAATAAGTATGCATACTTCAGGCTTCTTCTATTCCATTTAATTCACCATTTAAAGCTCCTTTAGAGGTGTTGTATTAAAGAACTATTGGTACCAGTATTATTATTCAGGACTCCAATCAATCTTAACTTTTGCCTATTTTTTCTGAGGCAAGATTCCATTGTTAACCTTCAGTACACACTGCTTTTGTGGAAATATAATATATATGATTTTTATTTTATGAACGACTGCATTGAAAGAGCTTGACAGCCTTTCCACCAGGTCAATAAATATTCGCAAAACTTAGATATCTGTTATATACTTATCATATCTGTTATACAATTCAAGAATATTTTTTGAAAAATAACAAAGAACTGGCAAAGGTACATTGATGACCAACACTTGTACTTGGACAACCTGCAGAGATACAATTTACTTGATGGACAACCAGAAGGGGTAATTGGACAAATTGACGAGAGTGACTCAGACTCAAAGGACTTTAACATTTTCACCACTAATAACTTACTTGAAAAAAATATAATTAGAAAATAATTTGAAAAGTTCCTGAACAGCTCACTTGCTTAGTCAGTCTGTTGTGAAATTGTCTTTTTGCTTTGAGCAGAGTATGTCCGTGTATGCAAATATATTACGGGTACAGGCTGAAGAGCAACTTTATTATTTTGTGTAATGAGTGACATTAATACAATCATTAACACTTGGCGGACCCTTTTGACCAGTAAAACTTAAAAAAATAAATGAAAATGAAACAATGGCTGCCACATTGAAATGTGTCCTCCACCTTTCATCTGGAATGTAACCTTTTCTACCAGTGTCTTTATTACACATTCTTGTTTTTTTGACCTTATCTGTACCATCTAATTGTATACTAAAGGCCTTACATTTCAAACACTAGGTGACATTGTAATATTACCTCCTATTTACCAACCTTCACTATCTTCTACTGAAAAAGGCATTAATGACTCATTTATTGCTTTTTACGACCTGGGGGCTACGCCCCCAGGTCGTCCTATACTTGATTTCACCCACGTGCGATATATATTTGCTTGTATGTCAACACTTCATTTCTTTTATACACGTATTGGAAAAATAACAACCCTTAGCAACAACCCGCCCACACTACATAAGTGGGTGTGGTCACGGCAAACAAAATTGTGGTTTGCACATGAAACAAAGTTATGATACTGTCTAAAGTCTTTTCTAGAAGTAGAAGGTAGAAAGAACCTTCATAAGTCTTAATACGAACCCAGCTGTACATGCAAGGTGGTGAAACCAATTATAGGCATATTTTTACACTGTTACGCTTGTTTGACATGTGGTATGTTCCTTTTTGTGTGTTAAAGTCATTCAATGCTGCAATTTATGCATGGCAGGGGAAAGCTATATTTTGCATTGATGACTGGTACATGTTGGACATCAAAGCTTCCAGATGCCGTCAATAGCTACTACAACAGTAGCTTCATTGCATAGCTCCCTTTTGGCAACTTTACATTTGTGGTCAGTATAAATAGATTTTGACTTTTCAGCATATACTTTATCCTTGCATGTATAAGTCATAATTTTTGGATCAAGCACAAAGTCAAGGTCATTCTTTTTCTTGACCTCTTGTTCAACTTAATAATTCATAGTGACTTATGCTAAGGATTACTAAGAAATCATAAATTGAATAAACCTTTTATGAGAAAAAATGTATTTAAAAAGTTTTTGAAAGAACAGCTCTGCTGCATAATCAGTTTGCAGTGATGAAAATTCAATAAATGTAATATGATATATTATGTTGGTACTTTTGACTGTCAGTCTACCTGGGCTTTAGGGTGTGAAGTGCATGTATCAATGCTGTGAGTATCAACTTAATGATGGCTTTTTGGCCATTACTGATATATGTGTATATAGACACGTCTATCTGTAATGGCCAAAACGCCTTAAAATTAATGCTGCTTCTATTTGTTTTGCATCCCACATGGTTACAGTAGTAACTTGAGTATTAAAATTATGCTGTTGGTGATTGCATAGAATAACATGGTTACAATTACTACACAAAGATTCTGAGTTGTTTCCATAGTGGCCATTGATGTAACTCCTTTTAGATATAATTTCTATTTGTAGTAGTTGTTAGAAGTGTTGCCAGAACAAACCAGGAAAAACTTTCAGTAAATGATTTCAATTATTATCATTTTAAACAGTTAAACTATTAATAATTCTTTGTTTCAAATTTTATCATTGTTCTGCCCTCACATTGCAATTAATATCAATTTTTTCTCTTCTTAGCCATACAATATGTGACCATAATTGACAACAGGTACCTTATGGCGGTTAGTGAAATTTGTCTTTATAGCCGAAAAAATCTAACTTCCTGAGCTCCGTTCATCATAAAATTACTCCACAGGATGCAAAAAGTTACTATGTAACTTTTAGACACAATGCTTATCCAACAGGGCACTCACAGGTTGATATTTTGCATTATAATGATGAATTTTAAAATCCACCATAAGGTACCTTTTGTCAGTTATGGTCACATATGGATAAAATAGAGTATCTCTTATTGGCATTGATTGGTGTGCCTGCTGAGCCATGCACATACATGTATTTCATGATTAAGGCTGATAACTTTTGTATCTTATTGTATACTTTTGTATTTCTTTATCTATTAAGGCAAATTGTGTAATAATGCAGTCACGAACACTTGGCAGGCCCTTTTGACTCTCAAAAGCAATTTTGTTGTATTAAAAAAACTTTTTTGTGTTTCTACATAGAGCAAATGTAGCATTAACTTTACTGCCTTTGATATAGCAGCCTTACACCCCTGGCAGGGTTACTTCAATAATTAGCACAGGCATTTGGACAAGTGAGAGAGCCAGATTGTTAGTAATTAAGAATGAAAGGACTTAAGAATTTTCACACTTTTTTACAATTAATAAAGAGGTTTCATTATGAAAATTTATAATAAATTTCATGAACAACTATAAGCAAAATGGAAATTTTGCCAATATTGGGCTATTTCACGTGGGACAAACCACAAACCCATCTGGTGTCAGCAGCTGGATTTTGTCTTTTATTTTTTGTGTCCTTGCTTCTTTTTGAAACCAGTTGTCCAGTCCTTGACCCAAGCACAAAGGATTGATTTAAAAGCAAACTTGAGTGGTTCGCTTTTTAAAAGATTTCCGTGTTGATAGAAGAAAGATAAAAAAAGAAGAAAAAGTCTGAAGAATTTTGCAAAAATTTGAAGTTGGACCTGTTCTCCAGAAATGCTTCTGCTAAATTACAGGCCACATTAAAGGTACCAGGAGAATCGCTTAGTGAATGAGAGCTCATTTAAGCCATTTATAAGGCTGTGCAACGTAAGACAAAAGACTTTTATGTGTTTGAAAATCATAAAAACGGCTGCCATTCTACATATAGGCTACTGGCTATATAATAATGTCAACAGTGAGACTGTCATTATACCTTTGTGATGCTTAAATGGCCTGTCAAAATGTTATGTGACTCATGAGAAGCCTAAATAAGTTATTCCTAAACCCTGTTTATTGATAGATGTAACATGTCATGTAACATGTCATATATTATGCACATCCTTTTCTCTTAGAGGTTTTGAAAAGTCCACCCAACAGTCTTCTCCTGTACTTTGGAATTAAAGGAGTCATGTATAATGAAACATTCATTGAAGAACATCTAAATGTGTATGTTCTGCCTGACAATGAAATGTCAGAACTGATTGATAGTCACTTAGAAGTTTTGAAGCGTGCTTTTCATCGTAAGGTTTTCATGGGCCCTCGAAAGGAATTTCGTTGTATTCCGAAATCACATTTTTGTGTTTCTACATGATTCACATATAACATGCTCCAGTGTCACTTTGAATGCTTTTGACATTGCTGGACTGGAACGTAACATTGTCACATCTGAACGAAGTGTGGATCATGAATGTGGTTACTGTTACGCATTTTTGCCTTATCTCCAAGACAATAGCATGCTTCGAGCAACTTTTTCAGGCAACGATTTGTTTAAGCGACATAGACAGGCTTCTCCCATACCAAAGGATTCGCCGTTTATGGCTCCTTTTGAGATCTTTGGAACAGGCCGCAAGTACACTGAAAATGTGTGGTCTGCAAGGTTAACCAATTCATTAAACAACTCCTATTTCATTAAAGATTTCACTTTCTCAGGGAGAGACGCTCTGAATTTTAGTAGTCATCAGTATTATTATTCAGGACTCTCGTCAAGCTTAATTCGTGCCAACTTTTTCCGAGGAACCCCTGATATAAGATTCAAGGTGTCTAGAATTGTCACACTTTCTGAAACTTCAGTAGTAACTTCTCCTGCTGGAATAGAGGAAATTAGACAAGCTACTGATATACATGATTCTTTTTTTGAAAATGACTCAATCTAAGCAGCATTACAACCTTTCAACCAGACCGATGAGTTTCCCCCAAAACTGGGAGAGTTTATATCTGGTATGTACCTGTCTATTCAATTTAGCATTTTGCGTAAATTATTGGACAAAAGACATATAAGTGAAATTGGAGCAATGGCACATGGTCTGTTCCTAACTGGAAGTGCTGGAATGATTGGCCTGACTTTGCACATACCAGTAATGACTGTGTCTAATTATGGTGATTGTCAAGTTGTAGTAAATGGTACAGATTTTGGTTGTTTTACACTTGCTTCAAATCATATATGTTGTGCGTTCCAAGAATATTTATTGAAAGATACAAAAGAGCTGGCAGCAGTACTTCGACAACCTGCAGCAGCTGGTCTTGGACACCTGGCAGGGGTACTTACACAATTGGATAAGGTACTTGGACAACAGGCCGAAGTACTTGGACAGTCGGAAGAGGAAGGTACAGAGTAACTATGATGCAAAGGACTTAAACATTTTCCAAACTTTTATTACAAAAACTTTTAATAAGAAAAATTTTAAAAGTGCCGGAACAGCTCAGCTGCATGATCAGTCTGCAGTGATAATCTAGTAATAGTAATACTAATAATAAAAAACTATGATAATGTACCCACAACTTTAGTACTACATCCATTTTTTAATGCTCCTGTACCATTTAGTCCAATAGTAGTTAGTTCAATAGTAGTTTGCAAATCTTGTGTGCTCAGTTCTGGCATTTCACCTTTTGTATAACACAAATCATGCACTATCCATATTCAAACAATTGTTTTCACACTACATGCAGGTTGATAAAATAGGTCTAGAAATTTCCTTGCATTCTGCGATGATAAATAAAATGTTTTCAAATCAAACAATAATTGTTCGTATAAACCAGATAAATTTTTGTTACTTTTCCTACTTACACACAAGATTTTTATTCTTTTCCTGTTTATCATCATTATAGTAAAGCATTACCTTTGTACTATTGATAGTGAAAGTATAGGTGCTCAAGGAGTTAAGACTTTTGTCAATGAATTATGATGATAATATTGATTTTCATTCATTATAAATAATGTTTTCCTGGTATCAGATTTTCATTTTCTGCTTTTACACGCATATTAGTTGTAATCTAATTATTAATGTCTCTTCATTTTTAATTAATACAACTGTGTAACATACTGTGTGTACATGTAGGTATGTAGATATACATGTATGATATGAAGCAGTTGCTTTTTCTTCCTTGTGAGCTGGTAGTAACTGAATGGAAAGATAATTCCTCTCATACAACATGGTCATTTAATGTAATGGATTATTAAACCAGCAGCTCAGTAAGCTAATGATAATTAATAATAATAATAATATTAGAAATAATAATAATAATAATAATAATAATAATAACAATATGATAAAATGGCGAACACCAAGTGCTGCTCCTGTAATGGGACCAGGGCTAAGTGCGTTTGCTGTTCTTGTGCTAAGGGTGAGCTTCCCTGTACTTCTTGCCCCTCAGGTAAGAGAGGCGCTTGCCAAAACCCGTTTGGATCTGGAAACCGGGCAAGTAGCTCTTGTTCGACATCGACAAGTGGTTCTTTTTCCCAGCGTGCTTCTAGCTTTAATCTAAGGTCTCCTTTGACCACAGACGGCTGCCCTTCAGTCCCCTATAGCGGCGCTGCTCCATCCTCGACAATGCCTACTTCCTCTCCTTTTCCTGCCTTCTCTGAGATCTCTCACTTGTCAGTCGCTACCCTTTTCCATGTCCCTAAAGGCGCTAGAGAGGCTTGGGCTGATGTTCTCTGCTTTGCGCTGTGCTCTGTGGTTGATTATCCTACTAATCTAGATGCCATGGCTTGTTTATTTATGCTCCCCAATTGTATTCTATTCCTTCCTCAATATAACTTGCGTAGACGATCTAAATCTCTTGTCTCCCTCATCAAAGATTGCATAAAGACATGGAAAACTGGTGCTATCCTTGATCTGTGGTCTGAGGCTTGCAAGCGTGCTTCCCTCTTCTCTGGCCGTGGCTCTGATAAATCTAGACGGGTCAGGGGAGCCGTCCAAAATGGTCAGTATAGGAAGGCCCTGTGTGCTCTGGATTCTCTTTGTCTTGCCCCCCTAATCCTGATTCTCATTCTGTCATGCTCTCCAAGCACCCTCAAGACCCTCTACCTCCCTCAGCCAGCCCCCTTTCCCAGTCTCCCATCCCTTCTCCTTCCCCCTTAAACGATTCTCCTCACTCTACTTCCTCTCCCTCCACACCCCTTTCTTCTCCCTCTCCTCTTAACCCCATCCCTGCTACTCCCCCTGTTTCTCCCCCTCCTTACTTGACTCTCCTCCTTCCCTCCCTCCTCCCCTCCATCTTGCTCCCTCATCCTCTCCTTCTCCTTTACCTCCCCTTCCCTCCCCTATCCTTCCTCCTTCCTCTGCTTCCTTTAATATTTCCGTCTCTCCTCCTCTTTCTTCTCACTCTTGTCCCATTTCTGTAGGTACAGTCTCTATAGCAATTTTATCTTTTCCTCCTAACTCAGCTCCTGGCCCCACTGGCTTGCGTCCTGTTCACCTCAAAGAGGGTATCCATTGCCCCTCTCCTTCTACAGCTAACAATCTCCTTTTACGGCTTTCACAGTTCACTTCCCTTCTGTGCTCTGGTGTCCTCCCCAAGGAAATTGCCCCTCATCTATGTGGAGCTTCCCTTCTTGCCTCGCAAATAAAGTCAGGAGGGCTCCGCCCCATTGCTATTGGTGAGGTTTTACGTTGGTTGGCATCAAAGTGTCTCGCCTCCCTCGCCCTTCCTCAGCTTAAGGAATTCTTCTGCCCTCTTCAAGTGGGTGTGGGTGTCCCCAATGGTGCAGAGTCTCTTGTACATTCAATTAAACTTCTTTCTTCTGACCCTGCTATCCCCCTTGTTCTAGAGTCTGTCTTGTCATTGATTTCAACAATGCTTTTAATGCTATTGACTGGGCCTCTATATTTAATGAGGTCAGTTCTCATATTCCCTTTTTTTCCCTTTGGGTCGAATTCTGCTATGGGACACAGTCTCATCTCCTGTTTGGGGATTTCACTGTTCTGAATTGCTGTGGGGTCCAGCAGGGGTCCCCTTCTCTTTGCTTTACTTCTCCACCCAATTATTGAAAGGATATTAAGGGAGGTGCCAGACCTCCTCCTCAATGGATGGTATCTGGATGATGGGATTCTTTGCGGCTCTCTCGAGGACCTCAGTTGTGCCTTGGACATTATTGAGTCTGAGGGCCTGTAGTTGGTTTGACTCTCAATCGCTCCAAATCTCTTCTTTTTTCTCCAGATCCTTCTATCTCTCTTACATGTACATCTTCTTTAGCTGGTATACCAGTTGCTTCAGATCGTTTTGTTCTCCTTGGTGTTCCGGTGGGTCCTCCTTCCTATTGTCAATCAATAGTTGCTGAATGATTTGACAAAATTCGCTCCTTGGTCTCCCTACTTCCATCCCTTGATGACCCCCAGTCAGAATTTTCATTACTCCATTCTTGTATGGGGCTCCTAAACTCCAGTGCGTACATCTTCCCCAGAGATCCTCTTTTCAGTCTGTATGAGCTTTGATGTTGTTATTTATGATGCTCTTTCTGGTCTTATTGGTAGTGCTGTTTCTCACTGGGCTCGACTCAAGGCTTCTCTCTCAGTCTGTTTGGGGGGTCTGGGACTTCAAGCTGGGGTTCATTTCTCAGCTATTTTCCTCAGCTCGGTCTATACTTGTAGGGACCTCTTTTTTCTTATTGGGGCCAATCTATCACCCCAGATTACAAAGAGCCTGAAATCCTTTCCAGACTTCTTGATCAGGCTCTTCATGATGGTCTTCTTGCTTTAGCTCCTGCTCCCAGAAGTCGTGCTCTTGCCCTGTCTTATAGTCTTCCTCATGCTGGGGACTGGCAATTTAGGCCTTCATTTTTTATCAGCTGAGTTCAGGGTCTATTGGTTAGGGATTCCCCTGTTTGATGTTGGTGTGGTATGTCCATCCTGTTGCTCTCAGCTAGACCCCTATAGTGATCATGCTGTGGTTTGTAGGATTGGGCATGATAGGATATCCAGGCACAATGCTTTGAGGGATATATTATTCACTGCTTCCCATTCAGCTGCTCTCTTCCCCCGTCGGGAAGTTCCCTCATTAGTGCCAGGTTCTGCCTTTCGCCCTGCTGACATCTTCTTTCCTTCCTGGGCCTTGGGTCGTGCTGCGGCAATGGACATCACAGTGGTCTCCCCCCTCTAACAACTGACTCTAGCTCGAGCTGCCACTGATTGTGGATATGCCTTACAATATGCAGAGGATCGAAAGAATTCCTTACATCTGTGTGACTGTCAGAGCATTGGTATCCTCTTCCATCCTTTTGCTGTGGAGACTCTTGGGATATGGAGCCATACTGCTGTCTCTGTTATAAGGTCTGTGGGCCTCTACTTGCATTCTTGTCTGGGCCTTAATCCTTCTGAAGTGATGTCTCATCTATTTCAGAGGCTATCGGTTGCTCTGTGGCGATTCAATGCTCACATGATCTAAAGCAGGTCTCCCTCCCTTCCAACAGAGGTGGATGGCCTTGTTTAGTCTGGCCCATACTACTATTAACTACCTACTCTCTATAATAGTAATAATAATAATAATAATGATCATTAAAAACATTGATAATAATAATAATAATAATTTTAGCAAAAATTTCAATAATAATAATACTAATAATAACAATAATAATACTAATAATAACAATAATAATACTAATAATAACAATAATAATACTAATAATAACAATAATAATACTAATAATAACAATAATAACACTAATAATAATAATAATGGATGATGGTGTACTTTGTGGTTCCCTGGCTGATATTTCTTCAGCTCTCTCTATTATCACAGAGGATGGTCCACTTATTGGTCTATACTTAAATTGGTCAAAAACCCTCCTGTTTTGTCCTGATTCTTCTCTCTCTAGCTTGGTGCAGCCATCCTTGGCTAACATTCCCGTTACTTCTGAAGGTTTTATCCTCCTTGGTGCCCCTGTGGGTTCCCCTTCTTTCTGCCAATCTGTCATCACAGAAAGAGTAGGCAAGATCAGATCTCTGGTCTTGTTTCTCCCTTCCCTTGATGATGCCCAATCTCAGTTTTCACTTTTACAGTCTTGCTTGATTCTTCCAAAGTTTCTTTGTGCTCTGCATACTTCTCCCCCTGATGTCCATTTCCCAGTATGCTTACACTTTGATTCTTTAGTTTTTGATGCTCTTTTTGATCATATTGGAGGCTCTGTTTCTCTCTGGGCTTGTCTAATGGCCTGCCTTCCTGTCTGCCATGGAGGTTTAGGGCTCCATCAAGCAGGAGTACATTCGTCATCCATTTTCTTGGGGTCAGTACATGCCTGTAAGCCTCTAATTTTTTCCCATTCTGGCCAGTCAGTTTCCCCTTCCTACATCTCCTCAGCTCTGCAGTCTATTTGTCTGGGGATAGATCGTACCCCACTCTCCTCCCTTGAAGATCTTGTGGCCCCTGTCTCCTAAAAGTCTCTCTCCCGTCTCATTGATGGTTCTCTCTATAATTGGCTCTCTCTACTGATCCAAGCCCTAGATTTTGTGCACTGGCTCTTTCCTCCAGTCTCCATCATGCTGGAGCCTGAACCACAGTCCTCCCCTCGTCAAACTTGGGGTTGCACTTTCTGAGTCCTGAATTTGTTTCTTGTATAAGGTACTGGCTTGGAATTCCTCTTTCTGATTTGGGTCTCGATTGTGCAATATGTCTCCATCCATCAGACCCCTGTGGCAATCATGCAGTGGCTTGCTGTGGCAATGGTCACAGAATTTCTAGGCACAACAGTCTTAGGGATATCATATATTTAGCTGCTCTGTCCCCTCACAGGAAGGTCCCTTCACTGGTGCCTGGTTCTTTTTCCCGTCCTGCTGATATTCTTATACCATCCTGGTCCCTTGGTCAGCCAGCAGCAATGGACATTACGGTAATCTCCCCACTCTAGCAACTAACTCTTGATTGGTCTGCTTCTGATTGTGGCTATGCCCTCCTATTAGCTGAAGAGCAGGAGAACATCGTGCACTTTGAGGATTGCCGGAGAAACGGAATTTTTCTTCAGCCTTTAGCTATGGAGACTCTGGGTGGGTGGAGCCAGAAAGCTTTGTCTGTCCTTCACTCCATTGGTTGTCACCTTGGATTGCGTCGGGGTCTAGATCCTCTTGAAGTGTCTTGACACCTTTTTCACAGACTTTCTGTTTGCCTCTGGCATGCCAATGCCCACATGTGGCTCAGACACTCTCCCTCTCTTCCACCTGTTGTGGATGGCAGCATCTAACTGCTTTCCTTTTTCTTCCACCTTTTCCTATTTCATTATTTGTATTGTTCTATAGGGCTTTCCCTCTATTCCCATCATAATGTTATCTACATGTATGTGTTACATTCTCTATTGTTGTTTTATAATAATAATCATAATAATCATAATAATATTAAGGCCACTCCAATAAGATTTGTAGTTTCCTATTGCAGAAGCGGGCCTGATGCGGGTGGGCGGGTTTGTTCAATTTCATTAAATTTATTCATTATCAGCTGCATCAATTGCTTGTATAATCAATGCAAAACCGCAATAGTGAATAGCGATGCGGACCCATGCTGGCTGGTAATGGGAAACAAGAAATCAAATTGGAGTGGTCTAATATTATGTGATAATTTAATTTATTTATTTTCTAGTATTCTTTCTGGAATGATTGTTGATGGTTAGTTATTAATAATTGTTAATTAATTCATTGATTAATACTACATAGTATATCATCTTCAGGCTCTATGCTATTGGCTACGTTGTCACCAAATGACCCTGTCCCCTCTTTCCCTTCCTCTTCCTTCTCTCTGTCTCCTCTTTCTTATGCTACTCTATTGACTCACAGATAGGGCATCATTGGGAATCAATATGGGATCAAAAGGGAATGAAATGAAAACAGGTTCGAATTGAATCTCGAAAATTAGAAGCCGTAGAAGTTGTGGTAACACAACTTGGTATTAATGCATGTTAAAGCCACTTATTTTACTGTTGTTGATGTCGTGTGTACTGATTTTTTTGCCTCGCAAGCAAATAGTGTGGGCAAGGACAATGTTCGTAGGTTTGTTGGCTACAGACATTCGGTCAAGCACTTGTGCTTGTACTTAAGCACAAATAAGCAAAGTTTTTAAAGTACTTACATTCATAAACTAATTTTAAAAGTGCTTTAAAGCACAGCAAAAAGTGCATGTGAATATTGTACATGTACATGTAGTGGTAACACAGTCCAGTAAAATTGTAGTAAAAGTTGTATACCAGTTTAGTAGCACATTGCATGGCAGTGTGACTGTGTTTTAGAGGTAATGGCATCACATGTACAATGTAAAATGAACAACTATAATTGTAATTAACTTTATTGTTATATTAAGTGAATATCTAGTACTTATTAGCAAGTGTACTCATTTCATAAATAGTACATGTAGCTTTTGCAATCATACATATGTAGTAGAGTCATGCATTAAATTTGTCCTCACACATGTGAAGCTTAGAAACTCATTTATACTTGTTATTTTAAACTACGACTTTATTCCCTTGACTGATATCATTTAACTATTTATAATATTGTTAAATTAGCTATCTGTGCAAATTTGAAAGCAAATAATTGTCAACAAGTGTTAACTTGATTTGCCGAATTTAACTTCATTAACAAAAATTTTAATTAAACTAAAATTTAATCAAAATATTGTGCTATTTTCCACGTTCATTTTCCTGCTAAATCAACAAGTTCTGCTCAATAGCTGCGCAACAGATAGAACTTTCAAATTTCCAGTTCCTAATTCAATTTCAACTTTCAAACATGAAAATTTCAGGTTGCAGTGCACAGTATGCCATATCCAGAATTACATGTTGTTTAGCTAAAGTTCATCCAAATTCTTGTAAAATTCTTCTTTAAAAAGAAAGTAATATACAGATTCGCCTGCACAATGCCACAAATATAGAGTCACAGACAATTGGAACCACTGCTATTGTTAAAGGTGACTATCCACAGATTCCACTTTATTGAGAGCAACATTCAGTACAGTCTCACCCCTCTTGTCTCACCTGTTGAGCACATACTCCACCTGAATTACTAGCCATCCTTCTGTAAGGACATCAGAATCTATTCCAATAGTTTGCTGTTGTACGTCAATAGATTGGGAATGAATAGTTAAAGTATCAGATAATAAACCGTTTCAATCAGATTTGACAGCCTCATCATTCATTATATAAAATTAATGATTAGATTACATATTTCTAAAACACAAACAACTATGTAGAAAAATTCAAAAATGCAGCTCACTTTTTGCTTGTCATGATCATTCATCAACATTGATGTAAAATTTATCTGGTTTTGTCAAGCTCTGCTGCCATTTGCCGCCTTCAATTAAATATGACTCCACTGAATTAGTTTAGGCCCAGTCACATGTCACAGCAAGGGAAAGGACAGTACAGTCTCACCTTGGAATCTAATTATTAAAGAAATGACTTTGCGTTTTCAAAATACTGCTTGTTGTTCATATACCAATATTAAGATTCTTGAATTATTCCTATGCCAAGCAGGAATGTCCTTGACCTTTCCCAGTCTTTTGCTCATACTTGTACAAATAATTTTTATTTCCAAAGAAAAGTTTTTCCTTTACTTGTGATTGTTTATGGAGGAGACATTGTAGTGCTACATAACTTGTCTGAGGGAGAGCATATGAAGATGCTTTCTTGGCGATACATAATTAAAGATAAATGTTCATGGTATATACATAGGTACATCCAGTCTACTTGGGGAAGATATTTGAGACGGGATTGAAACATTACTGTTACATGGGAAGCAAGTGGAGGAAGAGGCTGAAGAGGCCATATGCAGCATTCCTTCGTTCAGGACAAAGTCGCACAATCAAATGATGTCTTACTACAACTTTAGTGTTGGCCTCTATACAGTCTTTATACAATAGAATATAGAATTCATAATGATTATGCCATTTTCAACCACTTAATGTCTTTAAAGCAATGCTTTCATGTGGAACTTTTAATGTTGTGGCCTGTATTTGGTATAAAATCTTTTAGGCCACTGCAATTTGATCGGTACTTTGTGTATTTTTTGTGTTTTGTTTGTATTTTTAGTCTCCAAAATAATATTCCTTTTACCATGAAGAACTAGATGTTTTGCTAGTGTATGATTATATTGCTTGGTGGAATTAAGATGGTCGTCAAAAATTGTGCCTTTTGATATTTGTGCTTCTGATAGAGCAGTACCTCATGTTTCATTGTTAGATATGGAAAGTTTCAAAAATGTGCTTGTAAATGAGTCAAGTTTATGATATTTCTGGGACAGTTACCCATACTAATGCAGATGGAAAGGATATAAAAAAAAGCTATAGTGTACGAGCCTCGTCTGTATCCTGAGCGTATGTCTAGTAGACCCAGAAGCAGATCTGCTTCACATGGTAGATCTGGCTCACGTACAGATGATGATAGGTTTTCACCAGCACCCAATGCTGCCATTGTTCATGTAGCAAAAGAAAGTTTCTTGAAACAAATGTTAGAAGCATAATTTAAATTACAGAACAAGGAGAGGAAGATGGTGGAGGAGACTGACTAATGTGGTCCTGTAGAATGAAACTGAATGATAATTTGATCTGATATAAAACATTTTTTTGACGTCATTAATTTGAGAACTTTTAAGTCATACTATTTAGACAAATATCAATGCGCATAAACATGTTGGAGTTACACACTGTGTTTGTGTTCCCATAGTGTGGTGGCAGGATCTCTTAGGTTTAATTCTTCATCATCACTATCCTGTTAGAAACATACGTCACTTGGAGTGAAACCAATTATCTCTGTAAGGAGATAAGTGAGGGAGAGCGTGAGACAAGGTCAAGGACAGAACAAAAGAAATATCAATGTCTACCTAATGGTTACTTCATAATTATTTCGAGTTTTTAGATTGATGTCACGCCATTTCAGGGTATGACGAAATGCTATTTTTAATGTGTAGGTTCCTTTTTAAGGAGACAATGAAATAGAAACTATACCTCCTACTGGTATTATGTATGGATTGATTCTGTTCTTATTTTGTCAGCCATTGTAGTTAAATGTCATTCACTGCTTCAGACACATACATGTACATGCACTTACTGTTAGCCCATGCCACTTTCTTCCTTCTTTCTCTTCTCTTTTATTCTTCTCCCTCTTCTCATTATTTATCTTTTCATGTTTACAGCTTTGGTATTAGTACGTGGGACTACATGTATACATGTACCTTTACTATTAGAGGGAACACTCACTAAGCACCTGGACAAGCTGCTGTGCATATTAAGAGTAATTCTAACCTTATTTCTTCTCATAATTTTTTGAGGAAAGTATTTTAGTTATTACCTATCAAACCCAGAAAAGTGATACAAAGTAGTAATTGTGTGTATGATTATAAAAATGCACGCCTAGTTGTTTATCCATTCTTTCATTCTTTGATTTTCTAGTTTAATTTACCATTACTTAAATTTTAATTTGTTTGTTTCATAATTATTTTATAGACCTTTTACACGGAGAGGTGTGAAGGAATTTTTATGAGCAATAATTAATTGATAGTGAGGCCTGAAGGCTGAAACCACACCTTCTGGTGGGAAAGATATGGCTTAAGTATGTGGTGAAAGATAGTTCTCTTGCCTTTAGAAGATGGTAAACAACTGCTGTGTTGTTGGCTGCCAAGAATTATGTTGGTAAAAAGCCTGACCTTCATTTTTATCGCTTTCCCATGTCTGA
>NW_003546246.1:614030-655125 GCF_000090795.2 Amphimedon queenslandica | reverse complement strand
TCTCCCTCTTCTCAGTGAGTGTTCCCTCTAATAGTAAAGGTACATGTATACATGTAGTCCCACGTACTAATACCAAAGCTGTAAACATGAAAAGATAAATAAAGCACCTGGACAAGCTGCTGTGCATATTAAGAGTAATTCTAACCTTATTTCTTCTCATAATTTTTTGAGGAAAGTATTTTAGTTATTACCTATCAAACCCAGAAAAGTGATACAAAGTAGTAATTGTGTGTATGATTATAAAAATGCACGCCTAGTTGTTTATCCATTCTTTCATTCTTTGATTTTCTAGTTTAATTTACCATTACTTAAATTTTAATTTGTTTGTTTCATAATTATTTTATTAATTATAATTTTTTCATTCCATTTCTATTTTTAAATTTTTTTATGCTTTCTTTTTTATTTTCTTTTTCATTTTCTTCCTTTAAATTATATTAATGTTTTAATTATTCCTCATTCATTTTTCTTATTTTATTTTTAAAAATTCCTTTAATTTACTTTTCTTTTTAAGTTCTTCTAAGTATTACATGATACTAACTTTCACAAGATTGTAACTATAGAACAAATGTAAGTAAAATTTAAAACAATAAAGCAGTGCATATACATGTACATTGTATATACACTGTACACTAATTCATGTATATTTATTATTGTAGAATGTGCTGTTGGTTACAGAGGTCTCCAGTGATTACTAACTATACATTTTTTTAACTATTAATGGTCCCTATTACAATGTCACTGCTGATAACCTGGAAATACATGTACCTTCCTTCAATAAACCAACTGAAGGTAATTAATACATAATTAGAATGAATGTAATTATAATATAGAGTGATACATGTACATGATTTTTTGCAATCTCCATTGTCCATGCACTGATGTACATGTACATATACGTATCATGGGAGGGTTTCTGAAACTAAATAATGTACACTGTATGTTAATATATTTACTTGCCAATTTTAAAGTTAGACACAAACATGACATGTATACTTCATGTACAATTATTATTTATATTATACATGTATGGTATAGTACACAATATTTTTTATTTATTTATACCCTTTGTTGGCTCCCACATACTGATGAGGTGTAGCCATTACAAGTTCCATTGTTCAATAAGCAGATAATTGAGATATTTTATCCAATTACAGTCATGCCAGGTGTGTTACTACTGCTTTGGGATAGTAAGAATGAATATCGATACAAGCATTACCTGCAGGTACATTCTAGCTATTTAAACATACATTCACATTTAGATAATGATTTGATGTTTATACAGATGTGTTGTTATAACAATGTTATCATTAATAATATGTGACCATAATTGACAAAAGGGCCCTTATGGCGGATTTTAAAATTGATCGTTATAATGGAAAATATCAACCTGTGAGTGCTTTGTTAGACAATCATTGTTTCTAAAAGTTTCATGGTAACTTTTTGCATCCTGTGGAGTAATTTTATCATCAATGGGGCTCAGGAAGTTGGATTTCTTAGGCTAGAAAGACAAATTTCACTACCCGCCATAAGGTACCTTTTGTCAATTATGGTCACATATGCTGAAGTATCCTGAACGTGACTTCATAAAAATCCACACGCTTGCAGCAGTTGAGATGAGCCCATTGTAAAGTATTAAATACTCTTTGTAATAGTAATATAAATTAAATGTCAAGTAATAGTAATATCAAAAATTTTCCAGTAATAGTAATTGTAATATATTACATTTTAATGTAAGTGACCCCATGTCTGCCCCACACACTATCAGATTGCTTGATTTCAGGGTCGTAAATAACTTATATATTGTATCTGAGCCAGTACTTTGCCTCGAAATCAATAAGTAAATGATCTGGCAGGTTAATGATTTCCTTATTAACCCCCGGACAAACTTTTTAAATTAACAATGTGCTGGCATTCCATCACCTCTTAGAAATAAGAAATAGAATTTGAATAATGATTACTCATTCATGTCAGTGTACATTGTACCTTATTTTAGTGTTGGTCTGCTCAATGACCACCAAACTACTTGTATCAAGTTACTATGTAACATTTACCTTGAGATTTTTGCCAATTCGTTTTGCTAACTGTAGTAACTGCCTAGACTCTTATTATCTATTATGTAACTAACTATAATAACCACACATATTTCATATAAATAATCCTGAACTGATCAAATTTCTTCAGTTTTAAAGTAGTTCTGAAGTAGTTGTAAAGTAGTTCTAAGGTTGTTGCCTTCACTCGTTTGTTCTGTCAAGTTCTTCTACAATTCGTACATTGGATTGTACTTCAGTTCCATTGGTAGCGTAAGCTACATTCTTCATTCATTACTTATTTGATTCTATATTGCTTGATTCTATAGGCTCCTTCCTATAGTTATTGTGCATTTCCTCTAATTCTCTCTCTTCCTTTATTCATACAGTGTGTCATCCTTCTATTGTTCATCCCTACTCTTACTTCTTTATTTTTAATGTGTATGTCCTTCTGTCTGTCTCTGTTTTCTTATTGTTTGTAACTGTTTTTATTTTATTGGTTTTGAGACTAGGCAAATATACACCAACAATAGCCCTTTGTTAAGTTTGCAAAATACATTTTTTGGCTAGGTTTACATTTTTTTGCAATAATAGGTTACTGACTCAATGGTTTGATTATGGTCATATCTTTGAGGTACACAAAGTTCCTGATGAAGAGGGACATTGGAATTTAAAATTGGTTGCATGTTTGTTATCTATTCATTATGCACATGAATAGATGTACATGTACTTATATTTACATTTACACAATAACAAAATATATAGCTGTATTATGTTTAATTTAATCAAGTGACCTTAACTAATGCTTAATTGATGTGGTTTTAAATCACCGATAATTGGTACATTATGGTAACTCACAATACAAAAGTAGAGCTTAATCTCTAAAATCAGTAATTTCGCTAAATTTTTGTATTTATATACCAGGTAATGTAAATGAATATACATTCCTCTGCTCATAGCACGCATTGATTCACCTCAATCTCAGAGACTAGTACCTAATCACTGACGTCGGACGATATTATCCTCAGTCACAGGTCAGTATACATGTACATCTATATGTATATGTACACTAGTTCTTTTAAATGATTGTTTACTTATTTTTTGTGACAGCAATGTTATCTAAAAGTTAAATACAAAATAATCGTAAAAAAGGTCTTTTTTTAGTAGGCATTCATGTAGCAATTGACAGGGGCTGCTAAATGTCACAGTACTGTTAGCCATGATGTTGCTGATAAGTTGTTAAGTAATATGTGTGAGCACACCTCTAATCTCCTTCAACAAGCAGTAATGAATTAATAGGAGGTGCTATAGTGTGGCACAAACAATGGTAGGACGTACACATTAGGGATGCCTCAAGGTATTTGAAAAATAATGTACATGCACATGTAGTAGTCTCTGTACTTTATAATGGTGAAGACTTTGACCAGATTTTGTATCTACTTAAAAAATTTTTTTAAAATCCCATTTTGATGGAATTTGTGCAAACTTTCTACTAAACATTAAAAATGTATATGTATGCAAATAAATTGTGACGTAGCACACGAAATTGGTCGAGTTAGTGGCATTGGTTGCCATTAGATAAGCCACTATAATGTGCAAAAATGAATTGTTATATAGTTTCATTGTTTTGATAGTAACACTATACCCTGTTGTTATGTTATGTAAAAAGTTTTGATGCAAAGTGACAGTTACACGTTACAAGTCTCTTATGTTACTAGCAGCCAATACCACCTAGTGGACCATTTTCGCCAGCTAGGTAATAATTATATTGTGTTTCTGTGGTTTGGAACATGCCGTAAAATTAGAACCCATTTAATCATTGCAGTACCATTCCTCATAGTTGACAAATGATATGATAGGAATCTATAGTGTATTTGCCTTCACTCTTTAATACTTGACTATACTTATAGCCAGACTACAATATAGTTCACTCCCATTCAATTCCTAGTTTCTCCTTTTACGGCTGGGGCTTATGGTGGGCTCGAAGCTTTTAAATATTCATTAAAGTTTTTTATTATGGCATTATAAATTGATGTATTCAGTGTATGAACGATTATAATTATTTGCCCTTGCTGGGGGAAAGGAGAAACAAATAAATTGATGTGGCCTTAACAGACTATAGTTACACTTAATTTGCTAGTACAGATGCTCTTTAGATTGGACAGTTTGGAAATTTTTGCATTTAGAATTCAATCAACACACATGTAGTGTCTTTATTTTAAAATGTACTTGTTGTTTCTAGTAGCATTTTGGCCTCTTCCTACATTTTCCGTCTGTTATTTTTATATGAAATGTTATTAGTAAATGGCAGAAAAGAATTAGTCAAAATTTTTTATATTTCTGTGCATACTCTTTTGCCATAAAATTGTTCGAGCTTATTCTGATGAGTGATTTCATGTAAATTTGACAAATAACGCAATGTTGAGACATGTTATTTATTATTTTGCATTTTGTTGTTGTACTAGTATTACATGTACTATCGCTTCAATAATTATAATTCTTTTGCCTCAGTATTGTGTTTGCTGCCCTGATGGGGTTTTAGTCCTGATACATTTACACTGTACTAGTACCACTTGTTTCATAATTTCACACTAACATGTGTTATTTTCGTTACTACATGACAGGTACAGTAATGATATGAACTATCAAACAGTGCATATTGTACATTGTTATTTACTTTCAATAAAATGTGAAATGCATCTTTTTACAAATATTTTTACCCGTATTTCATTGTTTATGACCTTTAAAGCATCACTCCATTTTTTCTTTCTCCCATTGTGTCACTGTACATGTATATTTATGTTTATTGAATTTAATGTTATGTTAGTGTGCAGTGTGCACCTTATAACAGTTGCTATCAAATGTGTTTATTCTCTTTCATTCTCTTTGACGTACAGTGAGTGCCATTTTTGTACAAGTGTAAGAAAAGCATTTATGTTATTTATTTATTTTTTTTAATTTATAATGGCATTTTTGAACCAATGCATGTATCATTAAGTATGGTCTGGAAAAAGTAGATTTTATGTTGCAGATTTTGCAAAATTTTTATATCTGTAAGTTTGAATTACCTGTCACTCCTATAATTGTTTTAACTACAGGTACACTTACATTGCAATATATGTACATTGTAATTGCATTGAAGACATAAAAGGCTTGGCCTAATGAGTGACTATACTGTGACAGTACTTGTTCAAGCACATCCCTTTTCAATTAATAATTTACTACGATGAGCTCGAGATTTATAATCCTTTGGGTAAAAGACTAAAATTGGTTTATATTGTTTAGTTGCAAAATTTCTACCATGTGATTTGTATCGGTCTTCTACAATGAAATTTTTACATTTAATTTCTATTTTATTTTTTAATTTTTTTTATCTTATACTTATTATTTTTATTTTGTTTAGGTTGTATTTATTGTAGTATTTTTTAAATTTCAAAATTTTAATTAATTATAATATTTTGTATTATTTTAAAACGAACCATAAATAATTCTGTTTCATGTTAATGATATGAAAGAGGTTTCCAACTGCTATTGAAACTGCCATATATGCCTAATTAACCACTTGCCATAACCATGTCTCCATCCTGTGAGGTGTTTATCCATCCTTTTTGTTTTATTGTTTTTACATTCAATGTCTTTTCTATGTATTTATTTATTAGCTTCTGCTAATGTTTTTTTCATTTAAATGTTTTTTGTTTAATTTTTTATTTTTTACAAAATATACTTCTATTAATTATTTTATGTTTAAACTTGTTAAAGTTTTATTTTCAATGTTTTCAATTGTTTTTATTTACTTTTCTTAATAAAATTAAAAAGTATTTTTTAACGTATTATTGTTATTTTTATTTCATTTTGTAATTATTTTGTTTTACTAATTAATGTTTTACTTATATTTTATATATTTTGTGTGAGTAGTACATTAGACATGTACAACATGTTGTATAATAGAGAAGTGGACACTTTAGGCTCGTGTACACAATCATTTCTTAATTGTTTTTGCAGAAGATGTGTCTCACCAGATGTTTTGTTCATTCTATTATCAATTGTATCTTTTAGGGAAAAGAAAACTTTTAAGATGTGGTATTTAACAAGTAACTTAATAGGTTATTTAATGATAATAAAAGTAAAATAATTGTACATGCAGAAAAAAAAACTAGCTAAAAGGGCACATTTTCAGAACAACAAAAATAAAATGTGTATATTTG
Source organism: Amphimedon queenslandica (assembly GCF_000090795.2). Taxonomy (NCBI): domain Eukaryota; kingdom Metazoa; phylum Porifera; class Demospongiae; order Haplosclerida; family Niphatidae; genus Amphimedon; species Amphimedon queenslandica. The sequence goes on along the minus strand of NW_003546246.1, from coordinate 648,893 downwards.
AGCGTTTTAGAAATGGAAAGTTCTTATTGTATGCAATTATTGTCTCGCAACAATATGATTCTGTTCTTTATTTATTTTCCTGTATGAATGCATCACTCTGCATTTCAAAACTTTTTTCTCTTGTACATGTATATTATGTTTACAGGTATTGCTTAATGTTTGAATCTTTTCCCCTTTGCTGTTTTTCTTATTCTCTAAATGATGAAATGCATGATCATGTCTAGATTTTTTCATAAAACATTGCTAATGAACATTTATTTTCCTCTTGCTGTAATAACAACAAATATCTTTTGGTTATATGTTTTGGTTTGTCCTGTTTCTTTTCTTGTTTCTTTCCTTTAGTTCCTTCTCTTCTTCCAATTTCCCATATCCTATACTCTATATTTTACAGTTATTTTGTGATAAGGGTTCATATCTTAACATTCTTCACTCGACTCAAGTGCTATATGCATTGTCTGACTCTCACTCTGGTATGTCCTCAACTTGCTTACTTTACTAATTCACTCTTATCCTAGTCACATATTTTATTCGTATTAGACCTCTTCAACATCCTTCTGATGGTATTGGAAAGTGCTGATGTTTGATTTTATGTTACTTGAGACACTGTATAATTGATGGTTTCAAAGCAGTTCATATGGATAAAAAGTAGTACTACTTCTTTTAACTATGGTGTTATTATGTTAAAAAATCAATTTGTTTTTGTCTTTAATTAGCTTGAAAGTCAATGTTTCTATAAACAATGTAAAGTTTGCACTAAAGAATTTATAACAGTTTAGCTGTTTTGTACTTTAATTCTGGTGCCCTTAATTCAACAGTAGTACAAGCTCCTGACTCATTTAAAAACAGGCATGTCCACAACAATGTCATTACAGTTTGGTAATTTTACAATGATTAAACTGAAATTTGCATGACTTAAGTGATCCCTTCTTTTGGACGTAGCGATTACGCATTGCAACTGAGCAAAGTAATTTAAAATATAAAACAATGTTGCCCATTTTTTGTGATTAATTGAAGTTGATACAATTTTTTTACTTGACCTATTCTTGTCATCTACTACACATGGAAAATTGTAAAAGTTTAAAAACTAGTTTTTATGAAGTAGGGTGATGCTGTAGAGTGGTTGTGGTTCCTTGTGTATACTTTGGACAACCCGTGATGATATCTACAGTACAACAACTTAAGTGTTTAATGATGATGTAACCTCAGTCAACAGGAGTGGGTTTGTATATCTGCTAACATTTAAAATTTTATAGGGAAGTAAAGTACACAATAATTTTTTTTTAATTATTACATCTTTAATAAATGAATACTTCATTGAAAACAGCTCCCATGATATGATACTGCTGTGCTGTTGTATACTTCAATTTCTTATACAGTAATTGACAAGCAATGCAAGGTGCAAGTTTTAATATGTTATGTAATGAAACTGAAGTGGCCAAATTAGTAAAATGGCCAAATAATCTCAACCACTGAAGCTCAAATTGTAAATGAAGGCATTGCTAGTGCAATAGAACATTGACAGGGCTGATGTGAATATGTCAAATAGTTTTTGCTCATTGTCTATGAACTGCTGTTTGTAAAAATGTAAAAAACTTTCTGACGTTTTTAAGATCATGGTTAGAATGGAGATGGTTGACATTAATGTCACTACACATGGCTGGATAGAACTGTATCAATGTTGTCAAATTTTTTGAATCTGTGACTGACATTCATAAACTCATGAAGAGAAAAAGAAGCATCTGTACGAGCAAAATACATTACAAAACATCACTAAAAATATATATGAAAAGTGGCTGGTGATTAACATGCTTTCCCTTGAATGGACGGAACGCAATTATTCTGTTCCAAGTCTTCTTTAACAACCTGGCCATAGACTGTCCAGTGCAGAAGTGAAGGTTAAGAAAGCAGATATACCATCTTTTTCAATCATGTGATTCACTCTAATTGACTGTGGGACAATTTTTGCATTTCAAATTCATGCAACATACACATGCATTTAGCTATATTGACTGGTCACATGCATACTTTAGCCTTAATAAAATGATGCTGAAACAATTTGTATCAACTATCTCAATGTACAAACAGATATGTGAGGCCATCTTCTCAAGTCTGAGCTTTTGTGGTCCCACGTAAAAGTTATTTAGATATTTTTAGAGTCACTCTGTCTTTAAATGCTACATCAGCACACAACATTTTATTTCTTCTGGCAAGTAATGCAATTTTTTGTCATTATGGAATTGTATTATTTTTATAATATTTATGATGCAAAAGATAAGAATAGCTTCATTCTGTTGATCTGACTAGATTTCTCTGACTGTGATTGATTGACTTTACTAAAGTAATAAAGCTTTAATATTGTAGTCAGACCATTCAATATTTATTCATAGCAGTCCTCAAAAATTTAGATGCTTTACTCACGTGAGCAATTTTATCTAATACCTGATACATAATGTTTACAGTTACAGTTTAAGCTCCAAAAATAGATAATGCATGGAAATAAACCTTGTACCCACATGCGTTAAGAAACATAAGTGCTGCTTGCATTTGGCGACTATAAAAAAATTGATGTCAAAACTTGGACAAGGCAATTTCCCATACACAACACAATAAAAATTCGATTGAATTCACAACTCACACCAACATTGAAGTTGGAATTAAAATCCAAGTTATAAGTTTATGGCATTGTTAAGGAATAGAGACTTCCATAATGTCCTTCCTTCATAAATTAAGTACAAATTCTTCATTGATTCATACCTTTCCTTAATAATTCTTCAATGGAAAGAACCAAAAGTTTTATATACAAATCACTACACAAACTTGAAATTGCCATGCACGTCTGAAGATTCATTATGTGTACCAACAAAATAACGAAGATAAAAATTTGTCATTTATCATAAAATATGAGGAGGATAAAAGTTAGAGATGAGTCTGCAAATTTAGTAAATGGATAAACAGAACTTTTAAAAGAGGTATCATACAAAAATATAACTTTGTATTGCAGAGAATTACCAGGGTATATAGACATATAATTCATGATCACCATAATGGTAACACTATACACCATAGTGACTTGCAGTAAGAAAGGAAAATTGAATGTAAACCAGACGAATGTAAAACATTAAGGGGCTCAGCTCCCTAGCCACCATATTCTAAAGGTAATATGGTGCAGAGCTACATTATTGTACATGTAGCTACATGTGTAAATGTAGCAGTTAGAAATGAAGTTATCGTGGTTGGAAATATAAATTTTCTTTAAAACTTCATAACATTCTGCAGCAATAAAAGTTAGGTGTTGGAAGCCAGAAATAGTAGCTAACTGCAGTCATAGCCTTATGTCAGTAGTTGCGCAGGCTTCACAAATTGAGGATGTAATAAGAATTTTGTGCAACTGTGGCATATCTGCCTTCTTAGCCTTCCTAGCTGTGTTTGGAGAGCAGTGCAAACTTATCTTGAATTCTTGCTGAGTGACTTGTCACTTTTAAGCTGAAGAATTAATATCCAGTGCCATTCTATTTCACTGTGACCACACCTGTTTTCAAAGAAGAATAATGTTTATTGAAAATTTTCAAATAGGGGTGATGTACGTGTACAAGCAAACATACAAACATACAGTGGGCTTCGACCAATTATAATTTGTGCACTACAATTTTAGGATGAAAATTAAGATAGGAAGTAAAGTATGGCATAGATACTTAATAGATACAAGCATAATAAAGAGCAAGTATATTTGAATGACATGAAGGTAGCAATAAATTATAGAACCATGAGGAGAATAACAATCTATTCAGTTAAACACTTTCGTTGGCTATCTGTTGCAAGACAAAGAAGAAAGCAACCTATAAACACTGACAGTGTTATTCATTGGTATTTTTAAAAAGCCTAAGGGCATAAGAGTTCAGGCATTTGCAATTTGGCATCGTATAACTTATAAATTGAAAATGTACATTTTTACTTGCAGAGTTTGCTGTAATAATTTGCTGAAATATAACATGTAGCAAGTTATGGAAGACAAACCTTTGACAACTTTTCAGCAGTACAGTGCTGTACATATAAGCATGCATTATTTTGAAGAATTCTACAAAACTTGTCATTTCTGATGGACATATTTCCAGTCACACATCTTGTACAGTCAGTTGGGCTTTTCCCTAGAAAATAAGATTAATACATTAGTGTTTGCTACAAGTAAGAGGGAATCATGAGTATAAGCTTATCAAAATGGGTATCTCTTAACATGCAAGCAAGTTTTGCAAACATTGCACAGTACAGAAACAGCTTCTTTGGACTGAGCAGAGAAAAGGTCAGTAAGCTGCTAAGCAGACTCCACTGATGCAGCAACTGAAAGTATTACTCAAATGAAAGTGTGGGGCTCAATCAAGCTCTTTAGTAGCAAAAAAGTGACTAAAGTACTGAACTGGATGGTGGCAACTCCTCGAATAGAGAAAAATCATCAACACAGACTGATCACAGAACCCTACAGCAAATACTGCATAACATAAAATGATGCAGCAGTAAAATTTGCTATTTCATTATATAAGTGCATTCTAATAATGCATGTAAAAAACTCTCACCTTAAATGTCTAAATTGTGTCCTTTTACAGTAAAATAGGAGGAGCTTACTAGAAATGAAATGAGACTGATGGCCATCTTCATGTATAGTAAAATGCCACACCTAGCTTTTTTGCCACCAAAAGTTATAAATATAGTCACTGAAGTCATGTGACTTCCCGTTTCTCTCTTCCAATCACATGAGATCATTATTATTCATACTCAAGATAAACGATATTCATGGACACTGTAATCATATGTGACCATAATTGACAAAAGGTACCTTATGGCGGGTTGTGAAATTTGTCTTTCTAGCCTAAGAAATCCAACTTCCTGAGCCCCATTCATCATAAAATTACTCCACAGGATGCAAAAAGTTACCATGAAACTTTTAGAAACAATGATTGTCTAACAAAGCACTCACAGGTTGATATTTTCCATTATAACAATCATTTTTAAAATCCGCCATAAGGGCCCTTTTGTCAATTATGGTCACATATTCATTATTGCAATTAGTATATTCATAGCAAAAAATTAATTCTGTGACTTATTTGCAAACAGTTTTTCAAAAAATTATATAAAATAAATAGAATTATTAATGAAAACAGTAGTACTGCATCAAGTAATAGAAAAATAGCAGTGCTCTTTCAAGAAATCAGTAATGGCAAGTTTTCCAGTTGCTTATTGGTGAAAATCCATGCTTAGCAAATGCTGCCATACACTAGGCAAATGAGAACATCAAATTTCTTTACAACAGAATCTGTAATGAAAAAAGGGACAAAATCACCTTCTCACCAGAACAATTAAGTTCTATCACAATCAATAGTTATGTAGCAATATTTTTTTAAAATACTTCAAGTTCAATAAACTATAATTAATAAACAGCTTAAGTTAAAATTTTGAAAAGTGTAGAAGTTGTTTAACTTTTTATTTCCTTTACAATATTATTATTGAAATAATTATTAAAATCAGGTTGGATATTACCTTAATTTGGTTAAAAACGCTAAAATTAGTAACGCTAAACATGACTTTTGCTGATTTCGCTAAAATTAGTAGACGCTAATAATAGTAGCCTTAAGGTATTCCTTTAGCTCCATAACTAATCCTTCCTCACATATTTTTCGTTTTCAAAATAAATTATTCACTGAATATTAACCATAGTAACCTGAGAAAATGAATCAGAATGCTGTCATGATGACAAGTACCACACCCAATTGTGAGAAAGATGCATGCATCGCAATGGAAAATACTTATTGCAAGGGCTTGAACTCACTTTAGCAGAGGAGACACGCTGAGAAACTAAGTCATCCCGGTCTTGAAGACACAAACCACCCATATTTATCGCAAAAAAATAGTTAAATTTTTAAAAAACATGAGTAATGGCCTGTTTTATGGCCACTCATTGCAAAACTAGATGGTAAATTCATCAGTAAAATAACACAAAGCACTTGAAACATTATTCCTTGTCACTGCTATGCATTGATTGATGACTTTCAGATCATTCAGTTTTCGTCTCCCTCAGTCTGCATGTTATGGTATAATAAAGGTTCTTTTCGTGTTGCTGCATCACTTTTTATACTTGAAACTGCGGTTAAGGGTAGATTCACAGCTTGCATTATCATTGCTTACCTTAAATTACCAGGCGTTACTTTACTATCTTTGTATTTTTTGCGTATATTTTTCGATTCTACAGCAGGAAACTCGTGATGAAAAGTAGTCTAGATGATTAGAATTATCTTCCAATTTGTCTATAAAGCAGTTAAACAATCAGAAACATTGCAAGTAACCTACAGTGAACTGTTTATGGACAAAATTTTTCTTGCTTCCTTTGTTTCCATCTTGCTCTCCTAACAATTTCTGTCAAATTTTTTCATTGCCTCTTCTTCAATAGAGAAGAGAAGAATAACAGGCAAGTTTTGTTGCCTGCAAGCCTGTAGCAGCAAAAAAACAGCAATTATTTACTATTGTAACCAATGATGATTCATATCCTCAATTAAAACCATGACTAATTACCGTGAAAACCAAGAATAATTTTACGTCATAACATAACCTATGCTCCTATGGCTAACTTCACTTTATGTGATAAGCCAGCACAATCTTTATCACTGGAAGGTTTCAGTGACTCTGGAATTTCTTCATGTCATACTACATCAGGGATTAGTGTTGTTCACTCTACTACCGAATGCTCTGCATCAAATTCATATATTTTAGTAAAGTGTGATAAATCTTTCAATCTACTGTCATTATATTCTTCTACTTGTTCTTTTAAATGCATTAGGCGTAATGCATCAACAAATGGAGGATTAATGGCAGACATCATTGGAATCCCTGAAACCACTTGTCAATCTCCGTTGGAGTACTTATGCAGTGGCGGTGGCAGGGAGGGGCCAGGGGGGCCATGGCCACCCAAAATTTTTTTAATAAAAAATTTCAACCTATACTGATAAATAGAGGGGCAAGTATGTGACTGTGTGTGTGTCTCAGTGCTTCTGGCAATGAAGAGACTTCGACAGCAGAAGATATTGAGTTCTCTAAAATCTTTAGTCCTAGTCCTAGTTCTGAACCTGAGTTTCCTGACTTTGAGCAAACAGAGGACTGTGAGGACATCGACAATCAGCCTGAATCAGAAACAGCGATCATGGATGATCATGACATCGCCGTGGGTCACAGTGCTACACAGGCACATCTGGACAAAGTAAACGTTACTCTTCCTCATGCTGTGACAACATCAGCATCTAACTCTGAACCAGAGTCTAATAAGGACATTGTAAGTAGTTATACAGCCCATACCAGTACCTCGTCAACAACTATGAGTGAGCCCACTTATGATGATTCTGTGCCGTTTATCTCAATTAATTCTCAACCTAACGACATTGCATCTTCTCTTAATAATACACCTGTACAGCCTCATATTGCCAGGTTTCAGAAAACCCAATTAAGAGATAGAAGTCATTCCTTTTCTAAGCATTGGTATCCATTGTATCCATTCATTGAGTATTCTGTACAAAAGGATGCTATATTCTATTATTCCTGTAGACATTTTCCATCACACTCTGGCTCAGCAGACTCAGCTTTCACAAGGGATGGTTTTAGAAATTGGAAGAAGGTTTGTGAGAAACTTAGGAAGCATTCTCAATCAGTTAGTCACAAGGAAAGTATGGCAAAGTGGACTGTGTACAAGCAAACAAAAGCAACTTCCACTTTTGCAGATCAGCTTTTTTGTCAGTGGGCAACAACTGTAGCAGCTAACCGCCAATACATAACTACTCTCGCGAAGATTGCTGTTTTATCTCCCTGTCAAGCAATTGCCTTATGAGGACTTGACGAAACTAATATATCAAGCAATAAGGGAAATTTCATTTAAATCTTAGAATTATTGGCTTCATTGATACCTGTACTCAAGCATCTGCTCCATTCAATGCCTAGGAACACTAACCATATGTTTAATATAATACAAAACAATCTTTTAAAAGCTGCTACTGATGCTGTATTGAGGCATATAATTAATGAACTGAAAGAGTCGGATTGTTATGCGATAGTTGCTGATAAGGCACTGGATATGAACAATCGTTTCGAAAAGAATGAGCGTTTCGTTGGTTTCTCCAATCTACATGAACTTGATGCTCATGCAATAGTAGGGAACATAAGTGAAAGATTAGAGGTGTTAGGATCAAGAAGTGTTTTTCACAATGTTATCACGGGTGCCAGTGTCATGTCAGGAAAGATTACCGGTGTTCAACAGAGATTAAAGGAGTTAGCTGGAAATAAGTGTATATATATATTCACTGTCATGCACATAGGTAAGTATACCATTATTATGATTGTGCATACCACTTCCGTCCCAAACTGAACTGGAATATAGTATAGGTAATATTAATTGTTGTGCTGTAATGTTCATTTCAATCTCATTTCTAATACTGTGAGAAATAATTATTCATACAACTGTGACAAGAAAGCTGACAATGAAAGTAGTCCAAAGACACTAAAAAAGACAATGAGAAATTAATAACTACCTGCTTAGCACCTTTCCTTCCTAGTGCTTTAAAGTCCAACCAAAGAGTGCATGTTTAGCATTAGTAAGCACATGTTGCACAAGTTTAGAACTGAAGGAAGAGATGGCACAGGCAGGGCCACTGAGAGGGGGGGGCAAAAGGGGCAAAGCCCTGGGCCCCACAATTTTAAGGGCCCCAATAAATTTTTTAAGAACTTAATTAAACAAAATTATTACAGAAGATGGGCCCTTCTGGCCTTTTGCCAAGCAAAAAAGTCATGATATCATCAAAATCAATCTTCCTAGCTAGTTAAAATTCAATAGACAAAGTGCATGTTATTAAGCGTGCAGGTAAAAATTAATTAATTTTGACCACACCCACCATGAATATAATTAAACCTGTAAAATTTTTTGGCGCGCTTCGCACGCCACAATTTCCATCCATGGGCATGGGCCCCTCCAAAGCTCTCAGCGGCCCTGGGCACAGGCACAGATAATAGCGAAGCAACCTATTTTCTTATTGGAATCTGGCCCAACAAATGTCGACTGTTGATGACTGTTTGACCTGGTCATAGAACCATGGACTCATTGGAACACAACATGACTGTGTATGTGGCAGTTCTTGTAGATAAGTAATGAAAACAATGTATCCAGGTAAGGCCTTATTTGTTGTGATGTATGTAATACCAAATAATAGAGAAAGTTGCCAGCAGATGTCCACTAAAAGGATGCCAAAATGTGGTATCAGTGAGGGACGGCAGCTTTTTTAGTAACAGCAATCTGTCATTGTGTACCATTATAAGGATCATTCATCTATAGTCGACAAAGACGTTATTAGGAGTTATGATAAAGAAGTTCAGGTAAATTTCACATGGTATTAAGCAGCAACATCTAAATGTCACATTTTTAGATTAGCAAAAAGACAGGAATAAACTGGTACAACTTTATACGTGATTTTTGTGCTCAATTATTTATTGATCACCGTGTTGAAGTTGGTGGTCTGGGAATAGATGTCGAGATAGATGAATCAAAGTTCGGACAAAGGAAGTATAATAGGGGTCGTTTCGTTGAAGGTCATTGGGTATTTGGAGGGACTGAAAGATACACAGGTAATTTATTCTTTGTTAAAGTCAATACAAGAGACGCTTTGACATTGGTTACATACACATGGAATTCATTTCTTCTTAAAGTTGACATGAGAGATGCATTGACATTAGTTCCTATTGTCACTAGTTTCATCACGCCAGGTACAGTATGACATTTTCAGTTATGATTTTCATTCTTTTTGTATAGGGAGTGTCATATACATTGATTTATGGGGAGCATATAATGGCATGGATAGGTTACTGGGTCTGAACTATACCCATCATACTGTCAACCACTCCCAACATTTTGTTGACCTGGTAACAGGAGCACACACCCAGTCTGTAGAATCAATGTGGAGTCAGTGCAAACAGATGAACTATGGATTCTCAACTGTTCCGTACATACCTGCCTGAATTCATGTGGAGAAAGAACTTTAACAGTCCACACCAGAACGCATTTAACAATATAATTTCCAGTATAGTAGAACAATACCCACTCATATAGTGTATCTCTCTACCTGTTACACTGAGTTACATACATACCTATTAGTATAATGATTAAAGAAGCAGTAAATAATTTAAGACGAAACTATTTGTATAAAAATTAAAGAAACAGTTCATTTAAGACATAAGTACATTTTCCTGCTCTTTGTACATGCAAGTCTTTGCTTGTCAGGTCATTTCTCTGATTTTTATCACTTGCTTCCTCTTATTTCTGGGCTGCTGCTGTTTTTATTTAAAATAATAAAGAAATTTGCCTGCCATTTAGTGACCACGCCCACTGGCCACATCCACCAAGTCTCTGCTGTTAAACCGGGAATGTGTGGGCGTCAACCACGCCCCTCTATGAATTTTAGTCAGGTAGTACACAGTCTTCAGTATAAACTTACATAGTTTTACCAGGTCCAGCGCCACCTGTAATAAACATACGAAAAGGGCTGGGCATTGACTCTCTCGTAAGGGACTCTCTGGGAATCATTAAAACTCCCTATCCTTGCTACAAAATTTGAGTCCAAAAAGTGACGCCTAGAGATAGAGTCTTGAGTCAATGCATCTTCTATGTCACCAATATTTTGTTGTATATTTTCACCGCATAGATCTTGAGGATCATTATTATCATGAGCTGTAATGTGGCTACATCATCGAGATATAACTTATGGTCATATAATGGACCATGACCATCACCTTCACTATTTATTTCTAAATTTACGTGCGAAGTACAAGGAGCAACAGGAGCCTACACAGCATCGCCACATTGATTTAATACACGTAATTGCTCCGTCACTCTTTGTACTTGATCAGAGTGTTGTTCTGTACATAAAACTTGTATTTTATCTTAATTTGCTACAAATGATGCTTGAGCAGAGCCATGATTTCCAATTAAATCTCATTTCTATATGTGAGAAAAAAAATTAACTGATACTAGTAACTATCACCATGACACTCTTGTGTTCTTGTCTGTAATCTCAATCATGCTTGCCTTCTAAAATATATCTTTCCTAGATCTCTTTAGTTCATATCTAGGGTGGGAATGGGAAGTTGTTGGTTCATGATTTTAACAGCAACGTTGTAAAAGTGTGCTGGACTCATACTATCAAATGGTTCACCATCAGGACGAGATTCATATCTATCTAATGCACCAGGATTGAAGACATCATCATCTCCAGTACTCATAGGTCATAGCTCTCTAATTGACTTAAATAGTCTTCCTTTTTTCAGTGGTCTATTTGTATTTATCAATACATACAATCGACTAGAGCCTCTTAAATATAAGTTAGTAGTACGAAATGCTGCCCCTTGAGCACTGAAGATCTTGTGACTTATTAAAGTGTTTCCTATTTTCAAAAGATGTTGACTCCGGCTACAATTTACTCGCAATTCATCTAAATTTCATGCTATTTAGTATATTCTGTTCAGGCTTGTCTTTACACATATAATGTCATTCATATTTTGCTGCTCAATAGACATTTCCTGCTACTGGAATGTCCATGTTAGCTGTCCATGCTTTCAGTAGGTCAGGATTGTATGGGTTTATCATCTTAGCACCTACTTCACATTTCAGTATGTAGAAAAGTGCTGTGTTTCCAACATTAGCATTTTTTTCAGACAAATTGTGTCACTTGGCCTCTTGGGGTAATCAAAGCTGCAGTAATTACGTCCATTCTTCCTACACATGTGTAAGATTATGCTTTTGTAATTGGGACACTAAATTTTTTAAATCATTTTCACCATTTTTTGGTACATGACAACTAATATATGTGACCATGATTGACAAAAGGGCCTGGCCCTTATGGTGCAAAAATTAATTTGGAGATTAATGTACCGAGTTATAAAGCAAGCTTTGCTCGTCCCATTCGTGAAGGTTTGAGCCCAACCCACCTAATGGTTGCTTAGTTACAGCCCCTCAAAGAGGTAGAGGTAGTAGCAGCAGCCTAATTCATTTTGTGGAGAAAAAGCGCTATAAAGATTTTATTACAGGTATCCATATTCCTCTGTGTCACGGGAAAGGAAAATGGCCTTCTGCTTGGTGAAGGCTTCTGTTCAATGTTACTGCTCTTACTCAAGCTGGAAAGACAAAAATGGTAAGTATTAGTTGCATTGTAAGGATTATATTTACTTTAGTAAAGCCTGAGAAATCAAGCGACTCTTTGTTTGCTCAAGCGACTCACAGCTAGGTCCAGCAACTCTTTGTTAGCTCGAGCATAGGCGTTTTTGTACCAGAGCAAGCCAGGGCATTGCCCTAGTAAAAAAAGCTAAGCTAATTCATATTTCAATGTAATGTTTTGATTGTGCACAATGAAAAGTCCAGCCTACTACTTTTTTGAAGTGCTACGCCCAGCCTCGAATAACCATGTTTGTATAGTAGCCTGCTACAGCCTGTTTTATCATATAAAGTTTACTATGAAGCGCATATTGAGTGAATTTTGGCAATCAAAACCAAAAAAGTGCCGTAATCCCATTACTGAAGATACCACTAATGATGACAATGATAGGCCTAATGAGCCTATCACAATCTTAAGAGGTACATATACTGCCATTTTGGAAAAATCAGTTAGAATGATTTCAATTACTTTTTTTTAGCTGGCACTAATACTACTGTTGCTTTAACAAATAATGTTGATCATGACGCTGAAGACAATGACAATGAGAATGAGGCTCCCCTTCTCATATGTACAACTTCATCTACATGTGAGGCTCCTGTCACTTCTCTTCCCCCACCTACCTCGTTGACTTCAACTAAGCAGCCTCAAAGTCAGAGTACAGTACCTGACTTAAGTCAAGATAATTGTAAAAAGCCTAGACAACCAACTGCGATCAGGTTCCCCTCTTCATCATTCGGAAATAAAGGTGTGAGCCGTTGTTTTAAAGAAACCAGATATCCATGGTTGGAATACTCCATAAGCTTGGATTCTGCCTTTTGTTTTCCATGTAGATCTTTCCTTATTTTTTCTGATAGTATCTTTGTTACCAGTGGCTATACAGATTGGAAACACACACTTGGTAAAAATGGAATGTTTGATTCCCACCCTCATTCAAAGCACCACATTGAATCTATGTCAGCATGGAAAGATTATGAAAAGCGTATGGCCTCAAATCAATCCAGAGGCTTGCAAAAAATAGAATTGGTTCTCAGGAGCTTGCTAAAAATAGGAAATATGTTTCTTGCCTAATGGAAGCAATTCTGTATTGTGCTTAAGAGGGCATTGCTTTTCGTGGCCATGATGAGAGTGACGAATCACCAAATTAAGGTAATTTGAGAGCAACAATGTTTCTCCTTTCTCAACATGTTCCAGTGGTTGCACAGCGTTTATCTCTTTGTAAAAGTAGTGCCACGTGGCTCTCTGCTGCTTTTCAAAATAAAATAATTCATTTTTAAGCTTGTGAAGTTCGACGAATGATTTAGAAGGAGCTTCATCAAGCAAAATATTTTGTTGATGAGACAAAAAATATAAGCAAGCAAGCGAGAGCAACTATCTATTGCTTTCAGGTATGTTCACAACGGAAAAGCAATTGAAAGGTTTAGTGGGTACAGCCAAGCTTCTAGCTTGAACGCAAAGTCCCTGACTGAATACATTACTTCAAAAATGTTGCAGTTAGATCTAGATCCTAAGAACCTCATATCACAGTGTTATGATGGGGCATCGGTCATGAATATAGTCAGTTTCAGTTGAGAAGAAACCACTTATAACTTTTTGTCACTAATGCTAGCAAATTGAAATTTGGTAGAGCTGCATAACAGGTTCTTCCGAAAAATCTTTACCAATTTTTGAGTTTCTAGGTACTCTGGAAGGTTCTGAATGGGTTCTTCTGCTTGAGATGAAAGGTGCCACCATGACGAATTGTGTGCATCACTCCAATGAATATCATTTGCATCTCATTACATTTAGTAAAAAAAATAATTTTTTATTTTTAAAATAAAACAAAACATATCAATCTCTCTAGACCTACTAATATTCAACCAGGAGCTTCCTCTTGAGGATACTTCTCGTTATATCACTCCACAGCCTTCTCAATCTTAGTTGTTCTTCATTGCCAGTACACTTGTTGATTCACCCGTATTCCGAGATCTATACCAGCTGAAAACAGGCACCAAAAACAAGAAAAGGATAGATGGAGGTAGCAGCAACCACTGTAGAGGTACAATAGATAGTAAAGTAAGTTAAAGGAGAAGAAACGCTCGAAGAATGACAGAGCTTGCAGATCGCAGTCATGTTTGGGCGTGGCTACATGTGACAATTTAATGACGAAAATATTGATTTACTTCCGTTTCTTCTCAGTTGAAACCGACTATAGGTGTAATTCTGGAGTTCGAACACTAATCAGAGAAAAGTACCCACAAGCCATTTCTGTGCATTGCTATGCACACAGACTCAATTTGGTCCTGGTTGATGTAGGAAAGAAAGTGCTTTCAGCATCAGATTTCTTTGCTCTTCTACAGTCTGTATATGTTTTTCTATCATCATCTAAAACACATTAGACGTTTTGATCAGATCAAAACGCTCATGATGGTAGAGAGATAAGACTTTAAAAATTGTCTGATACCAGGTGGTCATGCCAATTTGACTCTATATCATGAAATATGGCTACATTATCTGCTGTACTTGATACCTTAGAGCAAGTAGTAAATGGAGATAACAGAGAGCCATTGAGGCCTGTGGCATCCTTAATCAAATTAGATCATTCTCCTTTGTAGTCAGCCTAACAGTGTACAAAAAAGTGTTAAGCATGTCAGCACAGCTATCTGATATCCTTCAGTCCAGATCATTAGACATTGGTAATGCTGCAACACTAATACTAGCAACAATAGATACTTTTCAAGGTCTAAGGACCGATGACAAATGGAATCTTCTCTGGGAAGAGGCTATTGCTTTTAGTCAAAAGCATAATATATCCAATAACTCAGTAAGTAGAAGACAGACACAATTGCCATCTAGAGTCAGTAATTGCATTGTAACAGGTGAAACAGTAGGCCACTCAATCTCAAGTCAGTCATGGCAGGATTTTAAGATGAATGTATACTTCCCTACGTTAAGATGTAGTCCTTTTGGAGCTTAAGGAGAGATTCAGTGACACCAGTATGAACTTGATGAAATCTATAGATTGATTGAGACCTAAATCTCAACATTTCTTGTCAACCGAATTGTTGTGCCTCTTCTTTAACACTACAAGAACATTCTACCTATCGGAAATATAGAGAATGAAGTTGAAACATTTAAGAACTACCTCCGTAGAAACCATTACTACCAGATGACAATCAACTACACAACGTTTTAGACAAGATTAATCCAGTCAAAGAAGCCTTTCTAGTTTTATCAAAGTACATTCTGATTTCCATGACAATTGGAACTTCCACTGCTACTGTGGAAAGGTGTTTCTCGTCCCTCCGACAACTTGAAACATATTTGCATTCTACAATGTCTCAGGAACAACTAGATGATCTTGCAGTTCTTAAAATTAAGAACATTTTTTCTTCGGAGTTGTGAAGCAAAATAGATGAAATATTCCCTAAATTTGCTGAAAGGCATCAGAATTCGAGAATAAGACTATTGTAGTTAATGATGTACATGTACATTGCATTTCTTACTTTTCTTTCCATCTCACAGTCTCACCTTTACTCACTCATCCTTAAAGACTAGTTAGTTAACTATTATAAGTTACTAAACTATTATTGAAGTTAATAAACTATTAATAATAACATGTGCCCTAGTAGTGTCACCGGAATGAAACGCCTATGAGTTTGAGCAACTATGTGTTAGCTTGAGAGCATCAGAGTCAGCTCTAAAGACCCTATTTTAGCTCAAGCAACTTTTGCTTAGCTGTAGAGACTCGGTGTTTGCTCAAGCAACCCTGGATTTGCTCAAGGAACTCTGTGTTACCTAGTGCGACCTTGTGTTAGCTCTAAAAACTCTGTGTTAGTTCTAGCAACTCTGTCAAGACTTTAGACACTCTGTATAAAGTTTAAAGACAGTAGTAAGCTTGTAGAATCTTCTTTAAAAGTAAAAATTATTTTAATAAACATTAATGAGTGTAACTGTTATTATTATCTTTTCTACATTAGTGAAAGGATCTCAATTCAAGAACCTAAACTGAAACAAAG
Organism: Amphimedon queenslandica; assembly: GCF_000090795.2. Lineage (NCBI taxonomy): Eukaryota > Metazoa > Porifera > Demospongiae > Haplosclerida > Niphatidae > Amphimedon > Amphimedon queenslandica. The sequence goes on along the minus strand of NW_003546246.1, from coordinate 632,674 downwards.
GTAAAGCAACACACAAAGATACAAGACAGTCAAAGAAATGTTGAAAGGTAAGTAAGTTTGAGAGCAAGTGAAATTGTACTTATTATACTGTATTGGAGGGACAGTGTATTAATGTGTATTGTAGTACATGTAACTTACCATGACTGAGTGAGTGACAGAGACATGTGAGTGAGTGATGAAGACATGGGATTAAGTGATGAAGACACGTAAGGGAGTATCATGGGTGTTTGTATTTGTTATACTCTATAAGAGGGATAGTACCTTAATGTGTATTGTACATGTAACTCACCATAACTGTGAGTGAGACTCTTTATTTTAGTGAGTGAAGGAGAGAGTGAGCCTTCCTCTTTTCCTTTAAGTTTATCCCTCTCTCTTTACCTCTACAGGTACCATATAGTCCTCCACTGGTTCCTCAAGACGTGACTCCATTTTCTGGGAAGTCAAAACCAATCATGTTCAAAGCTTCACTTATTCCACTTATGTCTGAGTCTTGGCTTAAGCCAGTTTCTCCTAGGTCTCCTCTCAACCCAGCTCTCTCTTGGTCATCTCATTACTGCTGTTCCCATCATCGCTATTATCCATGACAATTTCTATTGATTTTTATTATTAATAATGATAATTATGATACTCTATTGCTTTAGCATTTATGTTGTATTGTATAATGTAGTTAAAGTGTAGTATTATAGTTGTAAGTAGTTAATACTGTTTCTGACTAGGTGTCAGGTAAGTTTTTTTACTCAGTGTGTTTTTTGCGTGATTACTTACTGCTGATTATCAAAGTAGTCTTGTGGCATCTGTAGCTTGTAGTGTTAGCCTTTCTACCTTGCTCCTTGTACAGTACAAGGTCAGTTTACATTGCTTTCTCCATACTTGTACAGAGATAGTGACTGCTTATAGTTCCTTGTAATCATGGTAAGTTGCTAGGATACCTATTGTTGCCATGACACCCAGTGCACCTCAGTGTGATGGCCCATTTGATGTGCTCTGTGCACAGTAATGGTTGGAGGATCTAGTAGCTTCTTTCTCAAGAACTGCAAGGAGTATAGCGGCGTCTTTGGCATCAAATGATAGCTTATGGTCTCTATAATCACTTGGTGCAAAAAGCCATTTTTCAACAAACAATGTGCAAGTTGACTTATTACCACTATATTGATAATATTTAATAATGCGCCACAAGGGCCGTTTTGTCAATTATGGTCACATATTTATCAGTGAATCCAGGAGCTTTCCTTTTAACTTCTACTGTCTCAATATCTGGTTACACACCATGACTATGTATATGAGGTGAGCCTCTTTGTTAAAACTCAACTCTCCAAAAGTAGTCTTCTATTTCATCTGTAGGCTGACTAGCACCATTTAGTATATGATTCATGAAATTTTAAAAGCAATGAGAGAAATGATGTGCTGAGTAGCTACTTAGTAACCTTCTACGCTCTGAGGTAGACAGCTCTTTTACTTCATCATCACTAAGATCTTTCCATCACATTTTGCAAGTACACACATTAAATCAAACCAAATCATATCATCTGTGATAAAGAAAGTACGTGGACCTAGCGTTCTCAACATGTCAAACAAATCAAGCTTTTCTTTATTCCAGTGTGCTGAGGAACCTGGTATATCTTGCATAAATGATTATGAATTTTCTCATAGCTCTGTGTTTTGACTTATATGGTAAGTCCAATGTATTTTTGGGTATTTTTCATGGTCTTAATATGATTGCCTGGCCATAATATTGATGTTTTCCAACTCCCATTGTTTAAAAAAATTATTCACTGAGATATGAGCCTTCCAAAATGCTCATTTTGCTTGCTTCAGTTTTACTTCCAGTCGGTGGGTGTGGCTAACGTGACGTCATAAAAGGCATAGATGCAGATAAATCCATTGTTTACAGGGGGAAATAATCCTTTACTCTCATGCCCAGTAATGTAATAGTACCAATTTAAAGATTGGAATCATTAGCTTTCGTTATTCCAAGCATGGAACTGCAAGAAAAAGATACAGCATAACCTCGATTATCCGGACCCCTTTGTTCATCAAGTGGTCCGGATAATTGAAATGACCTTTAAAATCTTCATATACTTACTCAAAAAAAGCTAGAGCCTTAATCAGCCATAAGGAGGCTGAATCCAAGCCTTGTTACTAGTAGAAAGCCATTAATCAGCAGCATTCCAGTGCTAAACAGGCTACTCCTTATTGAAAGCAGCCATTTTGTAATACCATATATTCTAAATAAGTGAATTTAAAGGACCACGTGGTCACTTCCAGTCATGATTTCAGAATCTGGATAATCGAGGTCTGGATAATCGAGGTTATACTTTACAACAAAGGAAATTAGAAGATATACCTGCTTGTGGAACTGTAAGTTTTTCTTGCACTTACATGCTTGGAATCATAAAAGCTAATGATCCCAATCTTTATATTAAAGCCATTACATTACTTTGCATGAGAGTAAAGGATTATTCCCCCTGTACAGCAATAAATTTATCTGCAACTATGCCTCTTATCATGGATAATATACTACATCAAAGGGATTGAAAACCACTGTTTGTGGCAGAAAATGCTAGTTGTCAATACTGTTTTAAATTGTACGGATTATTAGAATAAAATTGTAAATGAAAAAATAAAATAAGGTTCTGCAGTCTTGGTGAAGGGCTTCTCTGCTGTTTCCTGAACACCAGAAAGGAAATATGACACCTTTGCTATTGACTATCTTCTCAATAATTTTTACAAATAGTATTCCTTGCATTTAAGAAAATGTCTACCTACAAAAGTTTTGGAGTCATAAAAACTGATAGATATGTGAAAATGAAAAAAAGATGGTATAATATGTATGGTAGAATTCATATGTAAAAATATTTATTTAACCTCCATAATAGAATTATATATCTCTATAAAAAATTTGAAGGCTGAACTATATGAGGCCATTGAGTTAAGGGTACAAAACAAAAGTATTTTCTCAGACAACATTTAGCTATGGATTTATAGTGATAAGCTATTTCTCTTTAAAAAGGCTCTATGAACCTCAGTTTTGTAGCAACTTAAATGATCATAAACGTATATGGAAGATTAAACTAGAAGACTCAGAGAAAAAGTTAGAAAACAAAATTGACAGTTACTGGCACACTTTAGGACAGGATTTGACTCTTCAACCAGGTCTCAATGGATAGCTATGACCTTGATCTCTTCGTCTGTCCTAAAATCTAAAATTGTAGTGATGGTTCATGTTAGACATGAATTATACGCTGTAAACTACAGTGAAGATCCTCCATTTTGCTCATTTCAGGGGCAACATGCATACATCGCTAGGCAACGCGTTGCATTCCATGTAATTTCCCAGTGGTTTCTAATCCTTTTCATGTAGTATATTATCTATATTCACAGGAAGTTACATTGAAGCAAGAAAATTAGCATTTTTGAAGGCTCATATCTCAGTGAATAAATTTTTGTAAATAATTGGAGCTTGAACACATCATTATTATGGTCAGGCAATTATATTAAGACCATAAAATAAATACCCAAAAATACATTGCAGTTACACTTTACATCTTCATTTAATATTTCGCAAGCAGCAATACGCCCTTTGCTACCCAATGATGATGATGATCCAATTTGCATTGCAATTGATACAGAATCACATAATCTCATCTTTAAGTAAATTTGATGACCATAGTAATAGTGTAATATTACTAGACCAACAATTATCAGCATTTAGTAAACGAGATTGAATGTAATTAGTAAATGCTATTGGTGGGTCCCTTGTTGCGTGAAGACCATTGACTCTATTCGGAAATATACATGGAAATGCCATTTCTACAGTACTATTATCATATAAATTTATTGGCTGGCAACTTAAGCTGATGCACTTTATTATATCATCCATTTCTAATGAAGTCAATGGCTTCTAAATTTGTTAGTGTATGATTTGTTCTGACTACTGAACATTGGAAGGCTCAATGCCAGTACTTTGCTGAGGCTCATTATTACTGTCAGAACAGTCATTGCTATCTATAAAAGATTCATCAATTTTACATCGCTATATAAAGTATCATTATCTTTAAGCCACCTAAGTACATGAACTACCAATGGCTTGCTCACTACAAATAGGTTTCTAGTACTAGTAGATGTTCTTGATTGTGCAGTGTTAGCACAAGCACTGTTTGTACTGGTACTAGTTCAGGCCCACTAGTAGTACTGGCTGTTTGATCACTGTAGGAACAGACTCTAGCACTTGTGCCCTCCAGTGGTTTAACTAACACAACCCCATCACTAGTTAGTGCCCAGGCAAAGAATAAAATACTTCAGACACATTTGCAGGAAAATTAATGGTGTGGCCAGCGAATGCATTTTGACCAAATTGCAAAACTATTAGCTTGATAAAGGCTTGCACTCTTAAAATTAGTCTCTAATCCATTCTGTTCAAATGGGATAGTTCTGGTGGGACTTCATTTACATGCATATTATTTATTGTAGGAAATGGAGGGATTTTCCCTTTCTTTATATAAGTCATACATCTACAAACACTACCATCTACATCTTCAATAGGTAAAAAGGCTGAAACTTGTGTATCATTAATGCATGCATAATAATCTGTTGTAATACATCAAGTACTTTACTCACATCAACCAATGACAACATTTGAGTAGCACAGACGCTCACAAGTACAACATTTGCTGGTCAGATATAATCGTATTTCTTCCTAAAATTTTTCAGGATTCCTTGATAACACATGCTGACGTACATTTTCTAGTGAGGGAGCCGGAGGTGGTTGATTAAACAACAATTCTCTACGATTCTCTCTAATTTTTTGATTTTGTTGAGCTCTTTGTTCTTAGAATTCTGAGGCACTTCTTTCTTTAGCTCTTTCACGGATGGCCAAAAGACGTGCTTCTCTTTCAGATTCAGATACATTGGGACGTCGTTCCTGTGATCTTTTAATCAAGTCCATATGACGTGCTTCTTTTTGAGAATCAGATTCATTCACACATCGTTGCTGAGATCTTTTTCTTAGGTCATTGAGACATGCTTCTCTTTGAGAATCAGTTTCATTGGTACACTTTTGTTAAGATCTCTCTCTTAGGTTAGTAAGACATACTCCTCTTTGAGCCTCTGACTTATTAGCACATCTTTGCTGAGATCTTAGCCTTTTATCATTTAGACGAGAGTCTCTTCTAGCTTGAGATTCATTCTCAATGCATCTCATTTTTGCAGATTCTCTCATCTGTCTCAACCTTCTTTTTCTTTCTACCAGAGACTCTTTTGATACCTGTTTTCTATTATTTTTTTATAATACTTGGTACTTCTCTTTTTGCTGTTGCTAACATGCTGTAGTGGTACATGCCACTTAAGGCCCCAGATGAGTCACTCCTCTTTTGCTTTTTGTATGGTGATGCTGTTGTAGTGTGTGTAATTTGTTGGTTTGTGGACTCTAACATTCATTGGGGCTTTACGAATAGGCATATCTAGCCTTCTCGACCTACTAGGGCACTTAATTAATGATTCATGTAATTAATTAATTATTTATATATCTAATTAATTAATTGTACCTTTAACTATAGATTGGGCAATTCGGCCAAATGCATTTTAAGCTTAAGGCCTATAACTGCCCTGGTGCTTAAATGAACACTTGTAACATGTAGGTGCACGCTAAATTATTGCCGTTAACAGTGCTAGCTATTGTGGTTAACACACCTCCCTCTGTTACAATACTGTGTATGATACAGTAACTAATGAATATGATTATTGCTGCAAATTTCTACCTGGGCAAAGCCTGTGCTTCCCCAGGTCCAAACACACCTATTGCTTTAGGTACTTTTTCTACAGAAGTTTCCAACTTCAAAAACTATTGAAACTGCATCTTACAACTTATGTTGCTTAGTTATAAAAATTATCAATTAGGCATAGCTTGTTTCAATTGGTCCATTATTTAATTATTGTTAATTTATCAATATTGGACCTTTAATTAATTGTTGACACATTAAAATAATAAAATAATAATTATCGGCTAATTTGGTTCCTAATCTGAGCGAGTATACTCAGTAAATTAAGTAGTAATTACAATGGATGATAACGAAGAATATTATCTAGCTCTTTTTTATGATGTTAGTGATTGTTTGACAATTACAATTAATTAAATTTAGTTATTAAATCTTCAATAGGATCCTCTGAACTCTCAACCTGGAAGTGCAATCATTAACCCACCACCAATAGAAGAGCCTAACAATCATGAAGTAACACCAAGAGGCTGCGGAGGGAGAAGACCCCACCCCACGTCCCTGGCCCCTAAGAGAACTGCCACTGCCACCACCAAGACGTCAGGATCAGCCTGATTGCGACAGTGATAGTCGCTGGCAGTAGAGGTTGTGGTCAGAGCGCAGTCGGCAGGAGAGGACAGGAACTGCTCAAGAGATGAGCCGAAAGAGGTGAATGGCTTCCTAGTCCTGGTAGAGGTGCCGGGGCTGGTCGTAGATTTGGGAGACCTCTCAGGAAATGAAGGAGAGAGCTATGAAGGCTAGATAACGGAAAAGGAACACCAAAGGAAAGGTGGCATGATCCGCTACAGCAAAGAAGAGGGAAAGGAAGAGGAGAGAGAGGAAGAGAAGGGAGAGGAAGGGAAGGAGAGGATTGTTGCAGGGCCAGCCAACAGTGAGCTCACAATTAGTTTGCTTATTAGCTATTATAGGACTTATTCTTACTAGGAGATAACTAACCTGTTATAAAATTAATAATTATAAAGCCCAAATGTATACCTCATAATTATAATACTTATTTTATTCAATAACAGCATTTTATTTATACTAAAGTGCAGTCACATTCACCAGTTGAGGCATGAGTGCATGTGGATGGTTTGACTAGTGGATCATGCGGTCTCCACTATGCAATCTTTTAAAGATATTTGATTTTCCTTGGTTAATATTTCAGAAATTTTTAGGTGCCTATAATTATGCATTAAGAAAAAGCATGTTCATTATTAGTCATTATTTTACCTTCTGCATTTCAAAGCTATCATTAGTTGCTAATAGCTCCTTCTAGTGTGACTGATGTCTTTTTCTAATACATTTGTATTGTTATTTTCTTGCTATAAAGTTGCCCTTCGGAGTCGCCATTTTGTTTTCCGTGACCACACCCAATTGACGTTTGGTGTGTGGCTGGGTGGTTGCTAAGGCTTGTTATTTGTCCAATACAACGTGTATAGAAGAAATATAAGTGTGAACATACAAAGATGTATATACAAATATCACACGTAGGTAAAAAAATCTTAGGAACAACCTGGGAGCGTAGACGCCATGTCATTGAATACTTCATCTGACAAGTCAATCTTGGTAAAACTATACTATGAAACGGAGAAAAAACAAAATAGATGTAAGTGATTAGTGCATGAAACATCATATTAAAACCAATTTCAAAAAATCAGAACTTAGTTTCAACAGTCACTTCTTGTACTGGAAACATCACTATGAAACTGAGAAAAGAACAAAATTGTGAGAACTAAGAAAATAATCAGAAACAATCTCACATGATAGCAACTCAGTCTTGTGAGTCAGTTCTAGTAATTTAAGCTATAATATAAAAATGGCAAAAGAAAATCAAATCCTGAAAAAAGAGTAGTACATGAAACATAATTTTTTATCATTATACAAAAGGAATGAACGCTATGTCAGATGAGTCTCGTTTTGCAAAAACTATGCAGAAAAAGTGACAAGTAATAAGAAGTTACTACAACACGAAACAATATTTCAAAAACCAACCTCAAATAAGTCTTTCCTGGTATTTTAAAATACACTTTGAAACATAGAAATGAGCACAGTGAAATGTGTGTAGGACATGAAACATCATTTTAAGAACAAACTCATATGATAAGAACTCAGTCTGATAATTTCCTTCTGGTATTTTTAACTATAGATATAAAACTAAGAGGAAACAAATAGTGTAAAATAAATATTACATGAAACGTTCTGAAACAATTGAAAGTATATATAACTCAGTGTAATCAGTCACTTCTGGTTTGTAAACTACTTTTCTGTCAAATGAAGGAAAGCAGAAACAAATGACGAGAACTTACAAGAACATGAAACATTTAAAATCCAACCTCAAATAAGGACTCAATCTGATCAGTCACTCCTTTTAAATTTATGCTATAAAACTGAGAAAAAAGAAACAAATTGTCAAAAGTGAGTAGGACATCAAACAACTTAAAAACTTAACTGATAACACACTAGTCGTACCAGCCACTCCTGTTAAACTTGATTATGAAATTGAGGAAGGAAACAAATAGTATGTTAACCATCATTTAAACAAGAAGGTGCGGTATAAAAGGCATTGCCCTGGGTATGGTGGCTTCCATTTTTTTACGTGTAAAAATGTCTGCTCTAAATGATGCTGCTTCTTCATTGAAAAATGCAGGCAGTGAGGGGTTTTGGTACCAAATTGAGTTACATTTTACTCTCAACGAAGACAAGGACCAGTGCTAGTTAGGCTTGATTGAATTAAGGGGTCGTTAGGCACTAAAAGAAGGCGCTGAAAGTGCCGCCTTACTTGCTGATTTAGTCAGGAAAGAGGACCATTTCAAGGCTCTATCACATGATACTAGTTATACTCAATACTTCTGGTAGTTATAATGTGTTAGAAATTAGTGTTAAAATATAACATAAGGTAAGGTGTTGGGGACAAAGAGCAGCCATTTTGTGCATAAATATAGGATCAGCTATTGGGACGCACATGTTGGTGATAGTGTCACACATATGGTTGACCAAATTAAGGGTGATCAATTACAGTCAGGTATTATTTATTATTATTGTTATTATTTATTATAATTATGAAAATTATATTTATTTATTATTGTTACTATTATTATTATAGTATAAGTCATGTGATTTGTGCTGAATTTCAATTCAATGATAGTTGAGTCCTGTTATCATAACTCAAGTTTATTATGTAGTAGATACAGAAGTAAGTATAATGTGTAATGTGAAGTAATCATAGTGACAAGTCAGTAGTAGAAAAAATATCATTTTATCAATCATTTCTAGCATTTTAAAATGCACTATAAAAATGAGAAAAGGAACAAATACTAAGAAAAAAGTGTTACATGAAACATTTCTCAAACCAAAGGAAATGGATGAAACTAAGTCTTATCAGTCACTCCTGGTACAAACAATACTATAAAACTAAGAAAAGATTATATAAAACAAGAAGTGAGTGCTACATGAAAAAATTCCGAAAACAACCTCAAATAATATCTCAATCTAATTAGTCACTCCTGTTATTCTAAACTACGCTATTGAAGAGAGAACAAGGAAACAGAGTCCAAAGTCAGTTGGACGTCAACCATCATTAGAAAAACTCAATTGATAACAACTCAATCTGACCAGTCACCCTAGTATACACAATACCAAGAGTACATAAGTGTTTAGGGAGAGTGTCTAACTGCCCTATGTGGCCAATGATAACTGCGTGTACGCGTTCCACACACTTCAATTAGCACATTCTGTGACTAGTATTAGAACTGGGAATGAAAATGGGGGAAAACGGGAAAAGACAAGAACAGCATTGAAATAGGTGTGGTTTTAATAAACTACACCCCGCCTTTTACCACGTGTATGCAAGAGTTTACAAAATGGAGATCTTTCAGGAAGTTACAGCACAGTCTTGACGATGAAACTATGAGCTATGAGGCTATACAAGCTACACCAAAGCGTCCTAATAGATCTACAAAGAGACCACGAAGTGAAGAATCCTCTGGCTCAGTTCATCCTTCAATGAACTCAGATGGCAGTCAACGGAAGACTACAACATCAAGAAGTCGCAAACAGCAAAATAAAAAGGAGAAATTCATGGTAGTGAAGCATGTAACAAATTTTTGCATCCTGCCACAATTAAAAAATGCTTATCAAGAACAGGAATGCTCTACATTTGCCATGTTAGTAGCTAAACCAGAGACACTATCAAGGTTACTGCAATTTCATGAGAATACATTTGTTATTCTTTATCAGGATAATGTAACAGGAAGACAAGTTTATGTCATTTCAGCTGAAATGGTATAAATATTTTATCATCCTTCTTTTACCTTGCAAAAAGAGTATTCAGTACATTTTTTCTACACTGACTAAAGAGATGGCTTTAGTTTGTCTGGTATGGCGCAATTTTTGTGACAATGATTTGGAAAGGAATATTGACGAACACCATAAATGTATGATCCTCTTTTCATCTTCAATTTATGATATGTTATGTGAAGTTCATAGAAAAGTTGCAGAAATGACCATGGCAAATAATTTTGGGACTGCAAGTACAGCTGTTGTTGAGTCAGATCAAGATGATGTTTACTTCCGTTTTGGTGGAGCAACATTGGCCAGTATGCTTCATGGTCGGTACAGTGATATTAAAAAATGTAGTGCTGATAGGAGGGATTGCCTTTCTGAAGAAATTAGAATATTGCAGTCTATTAATACTAAAAATAAAGCTAGCATGCCTGATTACTTAAAGTATCGAGATAAAGGCTATATGTATTCTCCCAATGCAATTTTTATACCATTCTTCAGAGCAGTCGATGAGTGTGTAAAGAGTGTCGTTAGTGAAAAAGGAATGAAGGAACATGTTGATCAGCTTGTAAAGGTATATATAGTCATGTCAAACAGGATTTATAACTCTGATTATACCGAAACAGAAAGTTTACAAACAATGTATCTTCAATTAGTGGAAAAGATAATACTTATGGAAACTTTCAAATACTCAAATTCAAGATTTTATTTCATCACTAAAACAAAAAATTGCTTCAGGAAAGGGTCAAGCATCAGCAATTGGACAAAATCTCCGTGACAATTTAGTAACACATCACATAAATGTACAATCTTGAGTAAATTTATGATGTTTTTATTATCAAAGATCAATTTAAATCAATTTTTTATTCTCTTTTTTAGTCAATGGTAGAGATGGCATTGCTAACTCGCCATCCCTGTAATCTTTAATACTGTGATGAGTTGAAGTAACTTGCTTAATAAGTGAAACACCTCGGCTGTAGGAGTAGTTTGCAGCATCTAATTTTCCACCTGAACTAAACTTGAACGGGCTAAACAATGATTCAACTGCAGATCCTGTAATTCTGATGGGTACAATGTAGTAGCCTGGGTATTTGTTAAGAAAATATTTACAAAAGAGATTAAATCCATTGACATCAATCCCCAACAAATCAAGAGCTATTACAAAAGATGGAGAATTAAGTATATGATTTAATGTAAATAATTAAATTACTTACTTTGCCAAGCTAAGAACTTCTTTTGAGTATTGTTGCTTATTTGGAAACTTGGATCTAAAATTGAATTAGTTATTTAAGGCATATCAACAACGGCATATACCATTTTCTCGTATCTGATAAAGCCTTGAAGTGAAAACTTGTATCCATCCTTGATAGATTTTAGAACCTCTGATTCCATGTTGCATATTCTTCCATGACTTAAAAACCCATTTCCAAACAACTTGTTGCATGCTTCCAAATAAGATAATAACTGCCTTTGATCCATCTGCAATGCTCCCTTCATTTCATTCACATATTGAAGTATTTCAGATAGCACATTTTCTTTCCATAAAAACAATACTAGTGCTTATAGACTTGTGTTAGATTTTACTAAAACTGACCTGCATGACTTTCGCTGGTGTGACGTTTAGTTTTGTCCATGAATCTCGTATGATGTGTGACTCTCACAGCATAGGAACCATACAAGTCAGTCCTTTGCTCATTCTTTGACACTCTCTGAAACATCAAAGACACTGAATTCCAACCAAAATTAACATCATCGAGGACAAAAGATTTGGTACCACTAGGCTTGGATGAAAAGAGAGCGTTGATCATGTTCTTCAGCTAAATGAAAGAAATTTATAAAGAAATAAAATACCCATGATGTATTTATTATTATTATTATTAATAATAAATACATCATGGGTATTTTATTTCTATTTAAATTTAAAATAAAATACCTATAATGTATTTATTATTTACTTGATGAGTTGGACATATGACCCAAAAATAGGATTTGTGGGTTAAATGGATTCATCATAAAAGGTTCAACTGCATATGGATCTATTTCATTTTTTAAAAAGCAATTAACATAGGCTGTACGTAGCTGAATGCTGACTAACCTTTCAAAATAGGATATACACCTGATGTTCCGTGGCTGGCTTTAATGATGGCTTAAAGCACCATCACAAACTAGCAGTGACGTAGATTAACCATGAAGCTGAAACAATTTCACGGTTTCTAGGATGCAACACAGGGTAAATTTGCTGTCCAGGGTGCCACTGCTCGTAAAATATGGGCCTACTATGTCAAAATTACTTGTGAGGTCTCTCCAAAGGAACTGAAGTATGTGGTCAGTCTAAGCTGGATTGTCACCCTCATGTGTCTGAAAGACATTGCAAAGTGAAGACATTTCTTCGTTCCTCATGCTTAACCCAATCAACTTTGACTCCTGCTATTCCACATAAATCGATTGATGACTTTGACCTCATCAAAAATTAATACTCCATCTTTCTTCGATTCCTTCTTGTCTTCAGATTTTAATCTCTGACAATGTATCACAAATTGTGCTACCTGCTTCTCTATACAGCTACTGTTTGCACCAGGCTCATGAAGAAATGCTCCCGTGTATGCTTGCAGAGTTGAACGACAAGGAAGTTATAGGATACCGAATGACTTCAATGCTTCATATGCCGCTAGAGATTAAATATAAACTGGCAAAGCTATGTTATAAGAAGGTCAGCCATAATACAAATTTTCAAACGTACCCATTCTAATAGTAATCATGCCCCACCTGTTTCCTCTTTTTCCAGTGCCAAATTTGATAGAGATAGATAATTAGAATTCACATTTGTTAAAGACTTCACTTACTGCTATTGTTCTAATCTTTTTCAAACTGCTTCTTTTCACTCTGTTTACCAACATCTTCCTTCCAACAATCCTTCAAAATATGGCCAACACCACACTTTTGGCCTACATAAATTTTGTTTAGAACTAATAATTTATGTATAAATTGTGGAGTGTAAAATGTACCTTCTATAAACAATTTCTCTAACTCATCCACATGATTGGATTGAATGATGGATGTAATTGAACATATTTCATCACTTTGTCATCCAATGATACTTCTGCTTCAGTATAGCGAAGAACTTTTTCAAATTTTTCCGTTCATTTTGTTGGTTAGCTCTCCTCTTGTCCTGGCTTTCTGGAGACATGTGACATAAAGGTGCATGAGAAGAGCTTTGCTGGTGTGCTACTCACTTTGATGGACTTTCAGATAACGTCCTGTTTAACTGATGTTGAAGGTCACACTTTAATCTTACACACACTAGACACATGACACTCTTCGCTACTCGTTCTTTAGTACATTTTGCTGATAGTTCAAACCAAAGCAAGCACTTGACTGAATCAACATGACTAAATAAAGAAAAAGTGCGATGGACACTCTTAATGTCGAAACGGATGACTTCACGTATTTCATCATACTCTTGGATCAATACCAGAACAATATCTATATATGGGAGAATCTAAAAAAAACCTGCATATCTCTAAAACTTGTATCTCTGGATTTATTGAAGGCAAAACTCAGCGTTGAATCTCCCTCAATAACACATGTACCACATACTCGTTGCTATTGTTCATTATTCTTACTCTTGATGTTGGTCCAAGTGGAGGATGATCAAAAAGCTTCTGGTGAGTTATAATCAAACAGTACTTGTTGCAAAAGGCGTGTTTTGCAATCAAAAATCCATTTAACTGGCTACAAAGTGATTGATGCAACTGATCCATGTCCATGACAGCCATTTTAATATTAAAGTTAAAGAATAAACACGCCCAAAACTACAAGATCATTATCACTTATGGGGCTAATGATAGTAAGCAGGCATGTCCTAATCATAACCATGTAACATCTACGCGCAGTTATCACTGGCCACATAAGGCAGTTAGACACTCTCCCTAAACCCTTATGTACTCTTGACAAAACTGTATTATAAAACCGAGAAAAAGAAACAAATGAGAAAAATGTACGTTTAACATAAAACATTAAAAAAACTCAGACAAAAACAGTCTGATGAATCACTTCTGCTATTTGACACTATACTATGGAACTGTCAAAGCAACACCCTGCAGTCACTGCCACATGTCCGTTCTCTGACTGCCACTGTAACTCCTGTTCTCACTGCCAAACCATCTACCGGCTCTCATTGCCACACCATCTACAGCTCTCATTGCCAAAATTTATGATCTCCATGCTTTAACTGCCTCTGCTCTCATGGCCACATCATTTCCCTGCCCTCACTGCCACACCATCTCCTTGCTCTCACTAACAGACTGTCTTTCTCCTCACTGTCTCAGTGCTTCAACTGCCTTACAATCTGCCTGCTCTTTTACCTCCACACGATCTTTTTGCTCTCACTGCCACACCATCTACCTGCTCTCATTGCCTCACTATTGGCCAGCCATCATGGCCATACCATCTCCCTAGTCTCACTGCCTCACCATCTCTCTGCTCTCACTTCCACACAAAACCCTACTCTCACTGCTTTACTGTCTTACTGCTCTCACCATCACTGCTGTCACTGCCTACACCATCCCTGCTCTCGTATTGGCATCATGTTTCTGTTCTCATTGCCTCACAATCATTGCTTCCACTGCCTCAAAATCTCTCTGCTTTCGCTGCCACACAATCTTCATACCCTCATTGCCATGCAGTCTCACTGCTCTCACAGCCACACACTCTCTGTGCTCTGACTGCCACACCATTTTCATGCTCTCACTGCCACACCATCTCTCTGCCCTTATTGCTTCACAATCTCCCTTCTCTTACTGCCACACCATCTTCCTGCTTTCATTGCCACACCCACCATGTCATGGCTCTCACTACCTGCAGTAATATATCCACAAAGTGTGACATAATAATGCTTTCTCAACTGGTGTCACTCTCACTTATAAGTAATATACTTGTTCATCTCACCCACATTCTTCCATTACTGCTTTAACTATCCCTGCTTCACTATCTTCCAGCTTTCGGTGTCACTGCTCTCACTGCCTACACCATCCCTGCTGTCACTTTGTCTCCATCTCCCTGAACTTATTGCATCACCATCTCACTGCTCTCACTGCTTTATCATCTCCATGTTGTCACTACCACAACATCTGCCTTTTCTCATTGCAACACCATCTTACTACCCTCATTGCCACACCATCCTCCTCTCACTGCCACCCTATCTCCCTCTTCTCTCTGGCTCACCATCTTCTTTCTGTCACTGCCACACCAAACACCTGCTCTCACTGCCACACCATCTCCCTGTTCTCACTGCTACACCATCTCTCTGCTACCACTGCGGTTATGCTGAAGACTGTGTATGACCTCATTAGAATTCATGAGGGGCGTGGCCTACGCCCACGCACTTTTTGGTTCAATAGTGATTTGTTTAGTGGGTGTGGTCACAATATGGCCAACAAAATTTTATTATTTTTCATGAAAACAGCAACAACTAGAAACCAGAGAATGCAAGCGATGAAATGTAGAGGGAGCAAGAGATAGGACCGTGAAAACCAATGACTTGTGTGTCAAAACAGCTGGAAAATGTAATTATATCCTAAATTTACTGCTTATTTAATTATTGTACTATCATTGTTGTAGGTACGGTTAGAGAATACAGTAATCAGTAGATACTGTTCTACTTTACTAGAAATGATATTGTTAAATGCATTTTGGTAGGGGCTGTCGAATTTCATTCTCCACATGAATTCAGGCAGGTATTTATGGAACAATTAAGAATGCATTGTTAGAGCATGTCTCATCCGTTTCCCCTGACTCCACATAGATTCCACAGACTGGGTATGCTCTTTTGACCCGGTCAAAAAAATGTTGGGAGTGATTGACAGTACGATGGGTATAGTTCTGTCTGAGTAACCTATCCAGGCCATTTCTGCTCCTCCATATACCCAATGACCTTCAACTAAACGAACCCTATTGTACTTCCTTCGTCCAAACTTTGATTCATCGATCTCAACATCTATAGTAGGACCACCAATTTCAGTGGGATAATTAATGAATTACTGAGCACAAATGTCACGTATGAAATTATGCCAGTCGATATCCGTTGCTTCACTGATCTAAAATGTGACATTGTAATGTAACTGCTTTATACGACATTAAATTTACCTGACCTTCCTTGATTATATCTTCCAATGATGTCTTTGTTGACCATAGATGAATTAACCTTATGATAAGTACACAGTGATAGTTTGCTAAGCAGCTACTTATTATTACTTACTGAATATAATACTAAAGCGCACTGTACACAGAAATAGTTCAATGGAATTATATCATTATAACTCAATAGAAAAATTATTTAACTGAATATTATACACTGAATGCTATTTTGCAATTGCAATGGTATGAATTTTCTAATTCGGCTTGTGATTGCTCTGCGTTTAGTTTTATGACTGTAATTGTAATTCAAAAAGTATCTGCATAATGGTTAAATCGACAAAATCCATTTGTCATGGTCTATGTTTAGAGCTTTTGGACTACTTTCATTGTCGGCTTTCTTGTCACGGTTGTATCTGTTATTATTCTGCATGAAATTAGAAATGAAAGTGAAATGAATATTACAGCACAATAATTAATCTTACCTTACAAGTATGACAGCAAAATATCAGCTCTGTAATTAGAAACAGGACATAATACGAAGATCCTTAATATCTAAAACGTAAACCCTAAACTCTAATACCTAAACCCCTACACCTGAACACCATCAAATTAGAAGTGTGACATAATTGGAAGAGGTTGTTTCCTTGGCTGTGATGGTTTTGGGAGACTTACAGTTGTGTTGGCTGTTACACTAGTGATCAACATGATAATAATTGAACAAGGCTAAAGCAGTAAATTTAGGATAAAATCACATTTTTTAGCTGTTTTGACACACAAGTCATTGGTTTTTAGGGTCCTATCTCTTCCTTCCTCTGCTTTTTATCACTTGCAATGTCTGGTTTCTAGCTGTTGCTGTTTTCATGAAAAATTTTTAAATTTGGTCGGCCATTTTGTGACTACAGCCACCATGCAAGTCACTATTGAACCAGAAGTGCGTGGGAGTTGGCCACGCCCCTTCATGAATTTGAATGACATAGTACACAGTCTTCAGTATAACCCTCACCTTCTCACAGTCACCCTGCTCTCACTGCCGCACCATTTCTCTGCTGTTACTGCCTCACCATTACCCTGCTCTCACTGTCACACCATTTCCATGCTGTCATTGCAACACCATCTCACTGCTCTCACTACTCAATATCTTCCTGCTCCTACTGCCACACAGTCTCCCTGCTCTCATTGCCACCCCATTTTCCTGAGTGCCACACCATTTCCCTGCTCTCAGTGCCACACCATCTTTTGCTCCCACTGACTCACCATCACCTTGCTTTCATCGCCACAACATCTCCCAGCTCCCCCTCCCACATCAATTTCCTGCTCGCACTGCCAAACAACATCACTGCTGTCTCTGCTACTCCATCTTCCTGCTCTCTCTGCCTCACAATGTCCCTGCTCTCCTTGCCTGACCATTTCCTTAATGTCACTGCCTTTTTATCTCCCTGCTCTCACTGCCACGCCATCTCCCTTTTCTCACTGCTACATCATTTCCCTGTTCTCGCTGTTACACTATCTTTCTGCTCTCACTGCCTCACCATCACCCTTCTCTCACTGTCATGCCATTTCCATGCTCTCACTGCCGCAGCACCTCACTGCTCTCACTGCCTCACAATTTCCCTGCTCTCAGTGCCACACCATCTCTCTACTATCAATGCCACACAATCTCACTGCCGCGCCATCTTCTTGCTCTTACTACCTCTGTTCTCTCACTGCCACATCATCTCCCTGCTCCAATTACTACACCATTTCCCTGCTGTCACTGCCACACCATCTTCCTCCTGTCACTGCCACACAATATCCCTGCTTCCATAAGCTCACCATTTGCCTTTTCTCACAGCCACCCCAACTTTTTGCTCAAAGCCTAACCATCTCCAGGCTCTAACTTCCTCAACATATCCCTCCTCTCACTTCCACAGTAACTCCTTGCTCTTAATTCCACATCATCTTTCTGCACTTCTTGCCATACCATATTCCTGCTCTCATTGCCACACCATTTTCATGCTCTCATTGCCGCATCATCTCCCTGCTCTCACTGCCTCACCACCTTCCTGCTGTCTTAGCCACACCATCCCCTTTTCTAATTGCCCCACAAACTCACTGCTCTCACTGCCATACAATTTCCCTGCTCTCACTGACACACAATCTTTCTGCTCTCATTGCAACACCATCTCACTGCTATACTGCCTCACAATCTGCCTACTCTCACTATCATACAATCTACCTCCTCTCAGTGCCACACCATCTCACTGCTCTCACTGCCACACCATCTCACTGTTCTCATTACCTCACCATCTCCCTGCTCTTACTGCCACACCAACACCATGCTCTGTCTGCCACACCATGTCACTGCTCTGACTGCTTCACCATCTCCCTGCTGTCACTTCCACAATAACACCATGGTCTTAACATCTCCCTGCTCTCATTTCCACACCAACACTCTCACTGCTTCACTGTCTTCCTGCTCTCACCATTACTGCTTTC
>NW_003546246.1:604282-605852 GCF_000090795.2 Amphimedon queenslandica | reverse complement strand
ACAAACTTCCTGCTCTCTTTGCTACACTATCTAGCTGCTGTCACTGCCATATCATAGTCCTGCACACAAACTCCCACTTCTCATTGCCACATCTTCTCTCCTCTCTCACTGCCTTACCATCTCCCTGCTCACCCTTGGCAACACCATCTCCCTGCTTTCACAGCCAACCATTCTCAGGCTCTTATTGCCACACCATCTCCCTACTCTCACACCCACACCATCTCTGGGCTTCCACTGCATCACCAACACCCTGCTCTCACTGCCACACCATCTCCCTGCTCTCACTCCTTTACCATCTTCCTGCTATAACAGCCAAACTAACACCCTCCTCTCACAGCCACACCATCTCCCTCCTCACACTGCCACACCATCTGCTTCACCATCTCCTTGCTCTCGTTGCCACACCAAAACACTGCTATGACTGCCACAACATTTCAATGCTCTTTGTGCCACACATTCTCCCTGCTCTTGCTGCTACACCATTTCCCTGCTCTCCCTGACACATTAACTCCCTGATTTTACTGCCACAACATCTACTTGCTCTCACTGCCAACCATCTCCCTGCTCTTATTGCCACACCATCTGCATACCCTCACTGCCACTACATCTCCCTGCTCTAACTGCACCCTGCCTACATTGCCTCACTAACTCCCAGCTCTCACTTTCAAACCAGCATTCTGCTGTCACTGCTTCACTATCTTCCTACTCTCAACGTCATTGCTCTCACTACCTAAACCATCACTTCTCTCACTTTTTTATTGTCTTCCTGCTCTCATTGCCTCACCATCACACTGCTCCTATGGCCTCACCATCTCTCTGCTTTCACTGCCACAACATCTCTAGGCTCTAATTGCCACACCATGTCCTGCTATCACTGCCACACAATTCCCCTCCTGTCATTGCCTCACCATCTACCTGCTCATACTGCCACACCATCTCCAGGCACACACAGCCACACTATCTTACAGGTCTCACAGCCACTTCATCTCCCTGCTCTCACTGCCACACCATTTCACTGCTGTCACTGCCACATGAAGTCTCAGCTTTTTCTGCCACACCATCCCATGCTATTATTGCCTCATAATCTCCCAGATCTCACTGCAACACTAGCTCCCAGTGCCTTTTACCACGTCATCTCACTACTCTCACTGCCACACAATCTCCCTGCTCCCACTGCTGCACAATCTCCTGTTCACAATGCAACACCATCACCCTGCTCTCAATGCTACACCATCTCCCTGCTCCTACTGCCTCTCTGTTGCACTGCTCTCACTGCCACAATATTTCTGCTCTCACTGCCACACCATCTTCCTGCTTTCATTGCCACAAGATCTCCCTGCTCCCAATGCCTCACCATCTCTGTGCTCTCACTGCCACACCATATCACTGCTCTCACTGCCTCACCAACTCTCTCCTCTCTGCCAAGCTAACTCTCACTGCCATTCCGTGTCCCTGCTCTCTTTACCATACCATCATCCTGCTCTCACTGCGACAATCTTTCTGCTCTCATTACCACACCATCTCCCTACTTTCATTGCCATATAATCTCCCTGTTCTCATTGCCACACCA